>NW_020450874.1:0-28102 GCF_003343035.1 Apteryx rowi | reverse complement strand
CACAAACTGAAACACAGACAGTTCCATCTGAACATGAGGAAAAACTTTTTCACTGTGAGGGTGACAGAGCACTGGAACAGGTTGCCCAGAGAGGTGGTGGAGTCTCCTTCTCTGGAGATTTTCAAAAGCCGCCTGGACACGATCCTGTGCAATGTGCTCTAGGTGACCCTGCTTGAGCAGGGGGGTTGGACTAGATGATCTCCAGAGGTCCCTTCCAACCTCAGCCATTTTGTGTCTGTGTCTAAACTTTATTTAATCACAATATTTGCGTTTGCTTGCATTACCCAAGTAGGGTGACTTTTTCAGCTGATTAAAACCAGTGTATTGGATCAATGCTGTTAGTGTTTTACATCAGTGGAGAATGCTGCCTGTATAATGCAGCCAGCATGCTAAATATAAAAAGCTAGGCTCTTCTTGAATTCCCTATCTTGCTTACAATGTTGGGAAGGAGAAACTGTGGGCCCATCCCCCTTAACATGTTTATAGGGGAGTGAAAATGTGGTGTACAGGAAATATTCAACCTCAGATGCAGTTGGATTCATGTAATAGACAGAGTATGTGTATGAGTCACTCTCGCTTTTGGCACGCGCTCTTCACAAATCAAGTGTGATTGTGCTTACATGGTAGAATGATGCTGACAGCTTTCTTGCAGGCCCTCCAGGGACTTGTGTTTTTACTTTTCACAGTAATAGATAAAAAACTAGCAGAGCAAACTGTTGGTGTAGTTATCCAAAGTTCATTCTCTCTTTCTGTTTATTGTCCTGCAATTGCTTCTTTAACCCACTCTATTGATCTAAGGTGGGTGGCTTGGTGCCATGCCACGGTCACCTGCTCCTGAGGGAAATAAAGAAACAATCCAAGAAAAAGTGGCTGGAGGGGGGAGAAAAAAACCCTGAAGATTGACTGGCTTGCTAGGGGCCCTAGTGGATTTCTTCTTACACCAGAGCATCATTTAAGTCTATGTTCTTCCATCTACCTTGTTTGCAGTAAATAGCTGCCCATTATGTCAGGTCAGGCAAGCGCTGTGGCATCACAGCTCAGCAGCCGTGATCATCATGCCAAGCATGGAGGGGACGGCCCCCAGGGAGCAGACGTGTGTGTCAAGTTCTTGAGCTGTCAAGGCTCAAAGCGACAGTTTATCTGGAGGGTTTAAAACATCCTTGCTAAGTTTCCCCATCTTCTCTTGCCCCTTCCTCTTGTTGACAATCTGCTTGAAAGAAGACAGATGCTGGAGCAGTTTTCTTTAGGTTTGCTTTAATTCCACAAGGCATAATACACCAAATGCAATTCTGCCTGTGTTTTAAAAGGCCGAGTTGAGGAGCAAGACTCATTGTTGAGGGGGGGTTCCTTTATGGTAACGCAAATATTTCCAGATGAGTTTGATGTTGTCATTTTACCATTCTTATGTTCTTCACCCACAATAAACAAACTGCATTAAAGTTCTTAAAGCAAACAAAGAATTGTGTCCAGGGTGACATTTTTCAAGCCATTTCCACATTTAATTGAACATTTTATAGCCCTCTAACATAGCATCAAGTTCTCAATGAGATATATATTCTCCTCTTACATCATTTTATCCTAAAAACACAATAAGGTTCTCTGTGGATTTGCTTGCATGAAAAAGAAGATTTATCTTGTAAACAGCACTGAATCATTTATGAGAGCATATCTTGCAATGCCAGTTTCATATCACCGTCACCTTTGCAGGCTGATTCTGTTCATGGTACAAATCAGAGCTATTTGTCCTAGACACTATGTCCTGTAGATTACACTTTAAAAATATCACTTCTCAAAAAAAAGGATAAAAAAAATTTTATACTCTCTTTGTAGTTTGTTATCCTTTGACCACAAGGAAGCACATTTTCACTGAGAGACAAATTTTTTTCTGCCTAACGTAAACACAGACTTTTGCCACGTGTGAAAGATTTTTTCTATTTGTCTCCTAAATTGCACCTACATCAAAAGTTGGGGAAGCATACCTGTTCCAGCCATCCTCTGTCTTTATAAAGTGTTCCCCTCTTGTCTTCTACAAGCATTGCCCAGGCAGCCACTAATAGAAGCCTTTCTTTGGACAAGAAAAGTGATAAAAGTAGCGACGGTGAACTTTCCTTCTCCCTCCCTCCCATTGCCATGCTTTGTCTCCTTGAATAATTGTCTTTCTCCATGATAAATTACAGAGTTTAGAAGAGCTCCTAACCCGAGCTCCCAGAGCAAAACCTAGCTTAAGTCAGACAGTGGGCAGAAAGGTACATCAAGTTTATACTTGATGCTTTCTCAGTTCTTCAGAGGCAGGTTAGGGAGTGCCCTTGAGCTGTCTGCAGACACAAGTGACAGAATGCCTGAATGCTTTGAACTTCCATAGGAATATCCTCAAACTCAGGGTCAGCAATCTGGCCTGCGTGGCATCCTGACTTCTCTGTATGGTTTCACAGTTCAGTCATGATGAGCAGCATATGCACACTGCACTAAACAAAGAGGCGCTCATTAATCCTTCCTTTAACCGGAAACCAGCCAGGTTTGGGGTTAGTATCCTTACCCCATGGTAGCTCTGTTTGATCGGCACCTTCYAGAGGCTGCAGTGGCACACTGTCTGGAAGGCCTCTTATCACAGGAGGAAGCCATCTGACTAACTAGAGAAGTCCACCATAACATCTGTCCATCCTCTAATATTTATTTCTCTAGGGAAGGGGAATGCTCACCAATAACCCTATTTGCAGAAGACATCAACTAATGCCCAAACTTCTTCCCAGAGGATCCTTGCTAGATGCCTTTAGGTCATCATGGTCTTTTCAACTGATTCCTACATTTTCCTTCTGTTTTCCATCCAAATTCAGATGATAAAGCAAGTCTATGTGTGTTCCTGATACTACTAGTAAAGGCATCAAATCTATTGCACTGCTCCAGGCAGTTTCCTCTGCCTCTCCCGGTTTTCTTAAACATGTCATGTTAGATTTTACTGGAGGTTACTGAGTTGACAGGTTAGTTACTGTACAGCAGAGCTCTGTTAATCTCACTCAGATATAGCACAAAATGCCTTACAGTAGCACTAARCTTTACATGTATGGCCTGCTCCTTGCTGAGCTTGCAGCATGTGCAGCCTAGAATGGAAAACGAAGAGGCTCAGTCACTATGGTATAAGTAATCTTTCTCCTCCCCTCCTATCAGCAAGATGTGAAGATAATTTTTAAAGCAAAAGAATGTCACAGATCAAGCATCACAGGTTATTTGTCACTTGAGTGCTCCCCAAATCTTTTTGAGTCACCCCCTCTACTTTGTCCTTGCAGCTAACCAGCCACTGGCCAAGCCATAAAGCAGGTACGTCTTGGGCTCTTTTAGACCAGTAGAGTGGGCCTGGATGTCGTGGCCCAGAGGTGCCACAATATGAGGTCACTGTRCTGGAAGTCAAGCTTCCACAGTAAAAGAAAAAGAAAAGAAAGCTTCTTCTGCAGTAAGATTTTAGTAGTAATGCAAGTACAGACACTAATTTTTAGGCTTCTCAAGCCTATGCATAGTACATACAAGCCTAGCATAGCACAACTTCAGCGCAGTCCCGAGATGTGGAGTGAAGATTTGGAGTTACATCCGGGTATGTGATCTCCACCTGGTGCTCTCCTCTGCTCAGGCAATCTCTTTCCTATCTCCTCTTCTCTGATAAGAAAGGCACAAGCTCACCAGCTTCTCCCAGGACTAAATCTACATTATCTTCAGCCCCAGCCACCCCCTCTCTTACCTGTCTGAGTTCATAAGTAGTGTTAATGACTGGTATCCTTCCTGTTTGTGGTATCCAGCATCCTTAATCTTTTCTTCTACTGGGTGACTGCACACTGCATGAGAGAGACTGAAGTAAATGCAGCAGACATAGCACTCCATGTTAGAGTTTCTTTACATCCATTGCACAAACTGATAAGTGGCACAGAAAAGCTCAGAAGGAAATTAATCAATTTTGTGTGTAGTGGAAGGTATGAAGGATGTATCCTAGGCATAGGGCTATGCTCTGAATAATGAAGAGAAATTAAAATATTGAACATGCTTTCTGTACTGAATGATGATATGAAAAATATGTGATCGTAATGCATTTGACTAGTTGGTCAACTTTAAGGCTGGCATCATCAGACTTTTCAGTGTATGATGCACTATACAAACATGATGTTATTTCAACAAGCTTTTGTCTGCAATACAGAAGCTGAGCAGATGTTCTCTAAAAATGGTAGTATTTTCCTATGTTTCTTTCATATATACCTCCATGGAGAGGAATATTTATTCATGCCACTTTGGAAAGCAGGAGTTAGATTATAGCTGTTGCCAAGTACTGCAGTGATTGGTGATAGAGAAATGCATATATAAAATTTATTTTTTCCTACTATATATAAATGAATAACCTCGATACATTTCCTTAAGACTTAACATGATTCCAGAATTGCAATTTGTTCTGGCTCTCCTATGTCTTCCTATAAATTGAGAAGGTTAACTATTTTATGTGACATTTAGATTTGTTTTTGACAAACAGTGACCTTATTCGTAGCAGTCCTTGACCATGCCTTTTGAAGGAGCTCTTCTCCATCATTTTGAGACAGCTTTGAAAGATGTACCACTCTCATCAGAAAGCTTTTCTGAACTTTGAATGTTGTTTTTTAAAAGATGTACTTAAACTTAAACAGCAGGACTGTGCAAATTTGGCTTTCTCCACTGAAATTCAAGATTTCAAAGGTGGTAAGAGAATCCAGGATACCACTGTTAGTATTCTGTTAGTGTTGTAGTAGKTATATGGTACAGTAGAAACTTGCTAAGCCATCCTTTAGGATACCAAATCTCTATCCATTTCAGGAATGCTCAGAATTATAACTAGGGAACACTTCAATTCATAGAAAACAAGCTGTAACCAGGAAAAGAGGATTTATCAGAATGAAGTCTTTAAGTGCCTTTTTTCCTGTTAAAATGCATCAGACTAAATAACTGAGCTGTATTATTGCTATTCAAGGAAATTTTATGTAGTGATTAGAAAATGTCATTAAAAGGAAAATGATTGGCTGTAAAAGTCTTTCCCTGATAAAATGCGTTGACCTAAATGATATTCCTCAAAGGTAAGTCAGAGTGTTATATGATGTTCTCTCATCGATTGTTGATTCTATGTGTACCTTTGGGAACAGAAACGGCAAAGAAATGTTTTGAAAGGAAAAAGAGTGACCTTTTCTATGGAGGCATTTTAATGCTATATGATGCTGAAATAAACAACCAAAAGTATAACAAAGAGGGAAAAAAATCTTCTGATCTAGGGAAAAAGTAGGCATTTTTATATATTCAGGACAAAATCAGAGTTATAATAACTGCTATCTACACTGGAAGCTATAATTTCAAACCAGCCCTTGATATTCATGCACTCAATATTGAAGAGGAAGGGTTAAGTACAAATCTCTCTCTTGCACAGAAAGCATGAAAACCCTGTCTGGGATGATGATAAAGTGTCAAGTCATTGTCATAGTTGAGAACCAGGAGTTTCTACGGTAAATCCTTTGCAAAAAGAAGTTATGTCACCACAAGAATAATGTCTGAGGAGCTTTTTTGTTTAAATTTGATATTTCAGTGAAAGATAGCAGTATTGTTTAATAGCCAGGGTTCGGTATTCTGTTATCCTCAGGTGAAGAGGCTTGGTAGATGCTATAATAATAGAAGGAAATTAAACTGCTTTTATATAATTGAAGTAATCTGAAGACCATGATTTCTTTTAGTGCAATATTTGTATCACGTTACTGGAAATCTTATTTCTAGCTGTCTGTCAGACTGACTTATATACACTAAGTTATGTCCAAGCTTACAGGGAGTACCATGTGACTTGTTCTACGTCAGCTTCTTTATGGTCTAAAGAGAACTAAACAATCCATCCTAAGCATAATGTATTCCAAATCCCAGGAGGAGAAAGGAGGGTAAGCGTGGATCTATAGAGGGTTATGACCTTTAAGAGAACTCCAATTACAGGTACTGTGGGTAATTTCTCTTGGATCTTTACACTCCTAGAGACTAAGCAGTTACTATTCTTGTGTTCAAGATACAGCTTTATAAGCTAACATATATCATGAAAGTATTCCTAAACATTTTAGCTGAAATATATTCTGGACATGATATTCATGAATCATAGAAACAGTTTAATAATGAAAATTAAACACAGCAAAATGGAAATAACAGGACATTCATATTAGAAAGAGTTTTTGTAACATAGCACAAGTACAAATGTATTTTCTTTAGATAGAATATTTCATCTGTGTTTTATATCTCATTATTGCTAAATTATACTAGTCATAAAACTGGGTAAACTGAGATGAGCAGCCAGTATTAAGAAGGACCAAATATAGTGATGGGCTACCAACTTTTGATGGGGGGCAAAGACACAAATCCTTATCATTCCTTTTAAGAAAACTGAAATTCTTTATTTCTTATGTTAGAGAGAGAACTATTTAAATTGTTTCCAGGTACTTAAGTTTCCCTACATTTTTTAAAATTCTGTCTGGAAGTAGAATTTAAATATTGAAACAATGCACAAGATTTCTAAGTATTTAGTTGAACCTTTGTAGCTTCCTTGCCATGATATCAAAGGCATACACAAGTAGATAGCCTTTATCTCCTCCAGATTTGGGCAACTGAGTTTGCTCACTGTTATATTCATCTTTTGTGTGAATTTACCTGCTCTTTAGTTTGCCATTGCTCCTCATCAGCATTTAATCCACAGGCAACATGTCAGTTCTGCCATTATCTTGAACAACCTTTTTTTTTGCTGGGGGGGAGGGAGTCTTTCAAAACTCTAAAATTATGTGGTGATAAATTTATGCTATTCTAATGACACAAAGATTGATTTCACTGTGACTGAAGACATTTGAATATTTAGAGGATTGGACAACTGAAGCATTGTATTACAGCATCTTGTGATTCAGTTCATAGATTTCAGGCAAGAACAAGGAGGGAAGCAGGTAATTCCTGCAGGCAGAAACCAGGCTGGAGGTCTGCCTGCCCAGGAAATCAGTTGGGACCACAGACTGGAGTAAGACAGCGCGCACCAGAACTCTGCAAGGCAGATGCTCGAACACAGAAAGGAAGTGGGAAAGGACACGGAGCAGATGGCTTGTGGCTTTCTCCCCAGACCAAGAGGGCATGGCTCACTGAGGGAGCAGTCTGAGGACTGAACCCTGGTTAGAGAAGAAATTGTTTTATTCCGTGTTTAATTACTCCATGAAAGCTGGAAGGAGCCTGCCAAGCATTTAGAAATATGTGCCTTCCAATGAAGGAAATCTGAGTTCTTTCACAGTTCATTAATAAGGAGGATTGTAAAGAATAAAACTGTCCCTACAGTAAGGAGGCCCAGCATGTTAAACAGGAGAGTAGGTTTGATACTTCTCTGTATTTCTGTATCTTCTACATGGTACATGGGTTTCTCCTATCTGCTAGGACTATTTGCCCTTTCTGTTGGGAGGTGGGATGCAAGAAAGGAAGAGGAACCAGAGTGCCTGGCAAAGCAGAGCACTGCAGAGCAAACTGGTGTCTTGGTACTGGAATTTTCTCAATATCTTCACAACTTTCTTGGGATGAAGAGATGGAGCAGGCCAGCAATATCATACGTAGCCAGTCCTTCAGGTCCTTTCCTTCCACAAGTGCTGTGTTTTTAATAATAATTACAAGACAGGAATGCAACTGGGAGCTCTGCCAAAGCTGGCCAGAGAAGGAAGCGAAACTGGCAACAGTAGCTCAAGAAAAAGCATTTTGTCTTTCCAGATGGGACAGAACGATCACTGCCACTTTTCCTGCCTAAGCAGTCTCTGCATGCAGTTGGGAAGGCAGATCCTCAAGGACAGAGCCCCAGATTTCACCAGAGCAGGTGGCTCACCTGCAGTGCAATTGCCCTAAGGACAAGGAGGGTGTGGCTGCAGCCCTGGCAGAGGGGCCAGCTAAGCACAGGCCCTTCAGCTGCCACGCGAACATGCGGCATCCCTGATCTGGACTATAGCAGCTACTGAGCACTCAGAAAAAAAGAGGGACTGCTGCTGTGAATGGGAGGCAGAGACACATCTGGATATGTTTTTTTAAGACWTCACCCAGGCAGCTTATAGTTGTTATATGACCCTCCCCACAGCTCCAGCACCCTCATCCACATGCCACTTGTCCGTCTGCTCTGTGTACTGCTCACCAGCACTTCTCCCTCCCTCTGTCACATCCCTACAGCAGGAGGTGGCAGAGCAAGTGTTCACCTGGGACACTGTTTCCCATGGAGAATGGAACAGTTGCCCTCTGGTCACGCAGCCACAGCCRCTCGTAGCATCTTTCCTTCAGTCCTTTTCACTGTTACTGGAGCAAGTATTCCCTGCAGAAGCAGTTTCTTTAGCAGTTGTCATACTCAGCATTCAGCACCACTTCATGTGCTGGAGCAGTCTGTATCACTTGCACCATTCAGTTTACATCTTAAGTTTTATCTCCCTTTTATGATATCAAGAATTTTACTACCTGTGTTTTCTGAGTATCAGGGAATAACTGCACTATGAGAACTATCACTGCCTGCGTAGTTGCTTGTTTTTCACATTTGTTCTTTTTAAATGTTTTGTTCATACCTTTGTTGCAATACTTTTATGTGCCTTTGCTGCTGTTATTTTCCTTTTACGTTTGCACTTTTTCTTACAATCATCGCTTTCATTTACCTTTCCAATTTGCTCATACTGTCTGTTTGCATTTGATTTTACTGTTGTTATCTCTCTTTGTATTTGATTTCATTGTTTGCATAATTTGCACTGATTAAATGTTTCTGGTTCACTGCACTGTGTGCACAAGCAATCCAGGTGAGAGGTTCAGGCATGAAGGAATGGGAGAGCTTTAAGATCTGTGCAGGGCGCATTGCCTGCCATACACAGCCAGTTGCACCRGAAGGCAGAAGGTGGAGCAGAGGAAGAAATGAAGAAAGAGTCAGATTAGAGCAAACAGCAGGTGGTGTTGGGGGAAGCAAATACAGAAAGAAGCAAGCTATGAACTAAGAAAATATGAGGTGCCAAACACTTCAAGTTCCCTATACAATAGCCACTTAGGACTTTCCTAACAGAATGGGGCCAAGCAGAAGTAATARCTTCACAGCTCTGTTGCGAAGGGCTCCCGTGGCTGCTGCAAGCTAGTCTGACTGAATGGGCTCAGCCCAGCTGGAGCTGTGGGACACAGGGACATCATGCAGCTGCCCATGCTGTCTGCTACTGGTGTTGGTAAAATGCCAGTGGAGGGCTATCATGGCCTGAAACGCAACAGCATGGTAGCTCTTTTGGCTGATGAAGGACTGTACTGTCCAAGAGGGAGCAAACAGAGATTTGCATCCTGTCCATATCTCCAGTGCAGCTTTGAAAGACCATACACACAATACTGTCAAGAGCTCCTTGTTTTGGTGGGCCCGTCAGATCAAGACAGTGTGGGTTGTGAACAGGCAATGTATTCTCACAGATTGCAAGGGGAACAGATGGCCTTCCTTTTCCAAACAGCTAAGGAAGAAGTTCGGAGCTGCCAGGAGCGGCTGACGAATGACTAGGACAGCCCTGTTCTTTCTGGTTAAGGGTCTGTGTGTTCATTCACTGATGCAATATGCATAGGCTGAGCTCAGAAGCAAGAACTGTGATCTGTCCTGAAAATCAACACCTTATCATGAGCCTCCCAGCTTCATAGTCTGAACTACAGTCACCAGCCATCACTTTCTTGCTTACACAGATACCGTGACAGGAGCAGGTCTGGAGAGGAAGGCAGTAAGGTCATCAGCATCAATAGACAGAGAAGCAGACCCTCTTGCATTACCTGCAGGCTGCATGGTACCCACTGACAGGTATGATCATGGTAATCCACTGTGAGCAGCAGTGATTGTAGCACATAGTCATATACTTGAGAAAAACTATATCTAATCAAATAATTCCCTGCATATGGAAAGATAAGAACAAGCGGCTACGCCTAGCAAGGCTGTCTTCTATACCTGCCTCCTTGGGGAATTAATGTATTTTGAGTGGCATGCTCCAAGCTGGCAGAAGGACCTACCTTGTGTTCTTGCTAATCTAATACAGATCATAGTCAACCTGATTACATCTTAAACTGGCTCGGATTCAGTCCACCAAATCATCCAGTGTAATTCATCATGAAACCACAATCTTCCTCAACAGAGGTGTGGTGGTTACAGTTCTGCCTTGGCAGTTCTAGCCAAATGGAAAACAACACCTCGGATGAAGGCGTCTGTTACTGGTAAGTATGCCCTAGAGAAGAAATTAATGTTTGGAACTGAGTTTTCCAAAGCTCATATGCCCCAAGGGCATTGGAATCAATGGAGACCTTTAATATCCTCAAATACCTTTGCTTCAGGTTAGTAAAAGCCAATGATGCTTCAGAATGAGCAGCTGGTATTTTGTGTTTTCTTAAAGTAATATTAATAAAGTGTTTAAAGTCGGTGCCACAACTGAAAACTTAGTTAGCAAATACCTTTCTGCAGACTAAGAAATGTGATTCAGGTATAGTGAAGACTTGGTGCGAGCGATTATGAGTACCTTGTAGTACATGCCTATGTACAAGACTGTCACTGTAGCAGTGAGAGTGATCTCATTCTGCAAATCAACAAAACCAGTTTGTGATCAAAGTTACTTGGATGATCACAAAGAAAATCATTCGTCATTTTCAGAATTTGTATGTAAAGGGGATTAGAGATCTGCTGACAAACCATGATTCCTGCCAATGTTTTGTCTCAGTTTGGTCCAAGTTAACCTTATATAGAGTAAAAGTTAATCACTGGGAATGGTCTCAACTATCTAAAGTAAAATAAAAAGTGTCAGCATGGTTCAAAAGCTTATTTACCCAACCTTGATCTTCTCTAAGTAACACCAGGAGGAATAACCACTCCAGAGGGAATAAACTAATGTATGAAGCTAATCAGATATGTTGATCTATAGGATAATTTCTAGATGAGCAGGCTCTTTTTAAAAAGCTGTTTTAAAAAAATAGTGAACACTCCTTTGCTCTTTTACATTGTGTGGTTTGGATCTTTTTAAAGTTCTTTCTTCATCTTCTACCAGGATTTGATACATTTTTAAATGCTATACTTCTCATACAGAACTGTTGAACCTTTCTAATGATACTCCATTAGCATCCCTTTTTGAGCTTTTTTCTAAACTATGTAGGAAATTTTCAGAGTTACCTTACACCAAAATAAATTGAGTTGCTGTACTGAAGTCAATGGGATTGCACAAACATATAATATAGAGGAATTTGTCTGCATATTGCTGGAAATGTAACTTTTTTTTGAGTTAATATTAATTAGAATGTCTTTTCCATAAAAAGATGCAGAACAGACCAGAAGGAGGAAGAAAACAGGCCATGGAGAAACTTCAGTGTGTATGATATTTTTTCAGTCAGAGCAGAGAGCACAATCAAGTAACAGGTACTACTTTTTAATCCTACAGGGCAGACTGTGGCAGTCAATGGACTTGAGTCCACACCTTGAAAAAGATWAAGAGATTTTAGTGTTGCCATACAAATCTCTCTCCCTTTTTATTTTTTTCTTGAGTTGTAACTAATGTTCAGATACATCTCAATAACATCTCTCCTGTGTAAGTTCCAGGTTGAA
This sequence comes from Apteryx rowi, assembly GCF_003343035.1. Lineage (NCBI taxonomy): Eukaryota > Metazoa > Chordata > Aves > Apterygiformes > Apterygidae > Apteryx > Apteryx rowi. Next base: position 16,494 of record NW_020450874.1, on the reverse strand, counting down.
CAAGATCAGGATATTTTTCAGAGACATTTTTTATTTTGCCTTACAGCAAACTGTTGATAAAATCAAGACTAGTTAGATCACAGGAGATCACAATTTTTTAAAGTTGTGTTTCATATTAACACAATAAATCTATCACCTGAGCAGATAAAATTATACACTGGATAAGATCTTATATTTTATTTGTTTGCAAAAATGCCAGGATGATTTTTAGGACCTTGTTTCACTGTGTCCACATAGACACAACTGTTATAAGTGCTAGATAAGATTACATTTTTGTTCTGCCTCCACAAAAATGTCTAATACTGTTCCTTTGTTGGGGGAGGTTGCTGTGGCATCGTTTTCCCCTGAATATTTCCAAGTAGCTGGCTGGAGATTCTTTTAGGAACCTGGGAACAGTTATAAAACTATTTTAATGTTATGCTCATGCTTTTTAAGGCATAGGTACTCCCTATGTACCTATTACCCCCATACCTTATACAGTGGGGGTAAAATAAGCCAGTGCAACAGCCAGAACTATCATGTAAACTAGGAAGAAGGAATAACATCCATCTTAGCACTTCTTACCTGAAAACCTCTTGAGGAGAGACAGCTTCTCGGCACCACACCAGGTTAGTCTTGGACATGGCATGTTCTTGTCTGTCATGGGAGCAGTTTGTTGCATTGAAGTGAGCAACAAAAACATGTTGCTCGTGTCTTTGGGACATCGCAAGGGATAGTTGCATGTGCTGCAAGGAAACATCCCTAAGGTGCCTGCAGCCCGGGCTGGGAGCTTGGAGCCCACCAGAGGTATCTGCAGAAAGCCCCAGCTCAAGCATCTTGGTCACCCGAGAAGACCAGAGGCTGTAGCAATGTGTGCGCTGTATCTCTGGCCAAAAGGTATGCAGTGTAAWCTTGGTTGCATTTTCTTCTCAGGCAAGGAAATGATGGGGGCTAAATATTTAAAGAACTTTAAAGAAAAAAGCCCTGGATTCCTTTATTGTATGTTGAATATTTGCTTAGTATTAAAAAACAGACCACGCATACCACACAGACTACCATAAAGTAGACTTGTAGTCTGTAAAGTAGGCTTGTATCTGATATGTACTATCAGTACTAGTCTTCAGGAATTAATTACTGCAAGTCAGTAGATATTTATTTAAAATTTACTGTCATTCTAGATCTACATAAAATGTCTATTTGGGAATTTTAACTGAAAGTGTTACCAGATGATCCATTTTGCAGTTGTTCTGTATACCAGTGAAAAGAAAGAGTTTGTGACTGGATTTCTGCTCTTCTGCCCTTAGTCTGTATATATTTACTATTGATTCAGGTAATGCGTCCATCAGGGAAATAAAAATGTTAGGCCTTATTTAATTAAACCAAATTACTTTTGCAGGCTATACATAGTTTTGCTTATTTTTTCCCCTTCTGGGAGTCCCAGTAACACATGTTGAGATTTGCATTTTATTTGTAACAAAAAAAAGAGCAGGAGAGAACTTCTGTGACTTGCACTGATATGTAAACTATCAGATAGTAAAAATTAAAGAACATTAAGTGAACTCCTTTAAGGTAATGTTTAACTTTAGAAAAGAATCAGAAACCTGGAGGATCTAAAATTATTTGGCTTGCTATATTCCTTTTAATATAAATCATTTTATATGTTCAGAACTACACCTGACTGCAAAGCAAATTCCATTTATAGGGAGATCTTAACTAGAGACCAATAACAGGTAAATAACTGTAGGTAAATACCTACAGAATTGGACTGTCAGTGGCAGTGTAATTTCAGTGATAATACCATATGAACCTCCAGGTCTGGAGACAGCGTTTCTGAATATGTATTTTGGAAGATCCAGGCTTGCACTTTGTAAAAATAATTCAAATCCATAAAATTCAGAGATAACTTTGTACACTTTTAATTCTCAATTCTCACAAATTTGTTAGTGATTATGTGAAACGTATTTACCGCAATGTGCATGTTTCTGTGCACCCATGTGATTATAAAATAGGGGAACATATATGCCTTGGCTATCCCCATTCTGCCATTGTCTCTGTATGTCTGTGTCTTACATTCGCCTGGCATTGCACAAGCAGATTTAGAGGGAGCTCTAAATGAGGGGGACCTCTAAAGAAAAACATTTTCTTTGTTATATTGAACAATTGTTATAATATTAATATTAGTATTTAGATTGTCTGCCAAGGTAAGCCTTCGTGGTTCCTGCCTAAATTAGAGTTTTCTTTCCCCTGTACTATACAACAAAGAGGAATCTATTTTTCCTTTGGAGTTTGTTTCGATAATCTATTTTGAAACATACTTTTCAGAGGGAAAAAAGCAGAGTCTCAAATAGACAAAAAATGCACTATTTTAGAATAGCTGACAATCCTCTCATTTCTGCTCATTTTTATTTTTGTAGGGACTCATAATGGATATGTCATTTACTCAGGAGGACACTGACGTAACTGCATTAAAGTACTATTAGTTTTCAGTGAGAATATATCTGTAAATAGCTGAGTGAGTACAGAGATCAAGATTTTGAAAATTTTACCAGGTGTGGTTATGCAGCAGCTTCCTCCGCATCCTGAGAACATTGTGGGCTCTTTCTGATTATGATGAGCTTTCATATCCTGCTTTGCAAGTTTGGTATCTAATAATTTCTGAACAATAAATTGTTTTCCAACCTATTTGCTACATGGTATAACAATGAAAAACAAAATGGGTCTCTAGTCTTGAAAACACAGATAGATTCATCCTCTCTAAAGCTTTTCTTTCCCATTTGCAATATATATGCAATTACATATACATTGTTTACAGATACTACTGTGTTGCCCTAATTCAGCTAAGTAAAGAGAAAATAACAACAGAGGCTTCAACAGAGGAAATGTATTCCAAGAAAATGTCCCCCATTATCCCTGCAAGAAGAAACATCTTCCCACAGATGTTAAGAAAAAAAGATAACTCCTGTTCTGTCTGTTGGAGAGAAAGTAACTTATGTGCTTCCTAGAATGATTAATGCTCCTCATGAGTGAGAGAGCTTTTTCTTTTTGCCTAGATACCCATTAAGACTATCTTAGCTGTTGGCACTTTTAAAGAGCATCAAGGGGGCTGCAAGTGAGCAGGAAGGGATGGGACAGCGGGCAAGTCACAGAAGATGACAGAAAATGGAAAGCGGTTCAGCATGCCACTGTTGGGAGTGTGCCAGCGCCATAGCCAACCTGGGCAGATTGAAGACCTGATTAGGCATAGTGCGGTAATGAAAAACCTTCAGATTCATTCAGTATTCAAGGTGGGCAGCTGTAGAACAATTTGTTTCACAACCAAAACTTGACAGAACAAATCCAAAACAACTCTGTGTACATGTTTACATGGGAAGCTATTGGCATCAGCAGCGCATTTGAAGGTGTGCTTCAAGTCCCTTATGCTTTTTGTAACATTTTCAAATTCACTGYTGTCTTCAAGATGACAGGAAATTCAGGTCTGCCTCCCTCCTGGGAGATCTTTATTCACAGACAAGTCAAAAACCCTTGACAAAAGGCAGCCAAGAGAACTTGCTGACCTTTTAGCTGCCTGTCTAACATCAGTGCAAGTATTGCTTCCTGATAAAATGAGAAATTCGATTTCAGGGGAAATGTAGCAGGTATTTGAGTAGGCTCTCATTTTATTTTACTTCTTGGGCTGTCTCTCAAACAGAAAACAAATGTAAATAAACAGGACTCCATTCTTCATTCCCTGGTGCAGTTGCCAGAGTTAACAATGCTGCACACCAGGGTAATATCATTCTCACATCATTGTCCACCCCTTGTCTGATCTTTCATTCACTCATTGACTCATATCTCTCCAGAATAAAATTATCTTATATAAATCTGAACTTTATATTATCTCATTAGGCTTTCTCCTTAATTTTAGAGGGAGAAGGCTCCTTTACATTGAAAACCCATCAGTAAGTTTTACCTCAGTTCTTCGGCAATTAGTTGTTTCGTTAACCACTGTATTCCAGAAATTGGTGACTTCCATGGTTTGGAGGAAAGGCATAATGCCAGCAGGCACAAAATTTGCTGGGATAATGACAGTCTAAATTTRTACCCCTTGCACTTCTTCTGCATAAGCCCCTTGTCATCTACCTCAGTTGCCTCAGATGAAGTGCTTGTTCTTAACCTGACTGATCTGAAAGCCCTGAGATGGTAAAATGGAGAGACTTGACTTGATGCATGCAGGACATCTGAAGCCAGTAGACGAAGTGGGTGTTTCAAGGGAAAAGAGATGTTGTTTTGCATATAGAAAGAAAATTTAAAAAAGAGTGTGGGTCACTGGTTTTGAGAAAGATAGGATGATTTTAAAAATGCTTGCTCTAATATATATTATCATCAACAAGTATCTCCCTGTTATACACTGTCAACCAGTTTTTTTGTCTTTAGTGCACTAAGGAAAACATTTCAAAAGTAAAGTTACCTCCTTTCCTTTGGGGCATACATAAGGATGTATTATTTCTTTGTATGTAGGACACAAACTGTAGGAAAGTTTCAAAAAGAAATTCTCTGACACCTGTAAAAACTAAGAGTTCAGTCCAAGAGTAAGTTGTAGTTTATTATGAAAAGTAACCCCTAAATGTAGAAATGTATAAATACAAAGCTTTTTGATTTTACGGATTTACTCATCAGCCTTGGTTTGTACACATTTATTGCATATCTTTGTCATCATTAGTTGAAATTTGCAAAGCTGGTCAGCACAGCTGGATTTGGATGTTACATTTTAAGAGTTTGTTCCCATCCTAAAGCTACCCCAGGAAAACTATCTGCTGTTAAGAGGCAAAAAAGAGCAAGGCAGAAAAAATCTGTTGCTGGACTTGTAAAGCAGTTCTCACTGTAATATCTTTTGGTTGTTTGTTATATGTGATTAACATCCCTGTTGTAGTTGCTGCTTGTAGGAACAATACAATCCTTCGGTATCTAGCTCAGCTTGGTGTTGTAATATGGGTGTTCTCTGGTAGTCTTTGTGGTTTCAGTTTTCCGCAAGTAGTTAAAATATACTTGGTAATCCATTGCCTCTCTCTAAGCAAGCAGTAAAACTTGTATCTAATGAATGGTACACAATAGAGATTACTACTTCCTACATTAGATGTACAGGAATAAAGCTGTGACATGAGAGATACCAGCTTCACCTGTATAGAGTATCAAACCCTTGCTGTCTTTAACAATCCTTGCTGGTTATTTATACACCACTTTATTCAAGCATGTGGGAAACATCCTCTAGCACTGGAGCATAATTRTCTGTCCTAGGAAGCCGCTAAAATATTCCCTGGCACCATGCAGGCCTGCCAGCCAACAGCCTGCAAAACACACAGAGCATTGCTGGGACCATTCCCCATAGGCAGTTCATGTGCAGCCAGCTTGTTTTGGACTTAAAGAGAGTTTATCTATATAGCTGCGGCCTGTTCCATGCCGTTGGCCTCAGTTGACAGCATTTAGTCTATTAGCACAGATTTAGCCTTTAGTCTGTGCTCAGGCGTGGCTGTTGGCTAACCACAGAAAGGCAGGGTTAGAGCAGAAAGCAGTTTGTGCATGGGCACAGCAGTTTTAGCAGCTGTTGCCTGTTCACTAGATTCTTCTACTGCTGCTTTTACATCTAAGAATCTCACTGCAGCTGAACAAAACCCACAATGGAGTAATATTTTGCTTCAGGGAGGTTGTAATATTTATATCTGCTATAAAGATGCATGGGGAAACTGAGGCTGCCAGCATTGAAAGGATTGTTAAAGTCTGAGAAAGAGTTTGGGTCTCTCAACTTCCTCATTTGTATTCTCCCCTCTTAGTATTGGTGTAGTTAAAATGGATGTGAATGCATGAGTCCCAGGACTGCGTTGTGTGTGACACCACCAGCAAAATTAAAACTATCAGGGGATAGCTTACCTCCATTCATCCCCACGGTAGCAAACGTTACTATGTATGTATTGTATGGGTAGGTCTAAAATGCTGATTCCTAGTTCCTTTGACTGAGCTGGGAAGATGTCTTCTCGTTAGAATTTTTGTCCTTACCAAATGCATATACTGTGTGTTACTGCCCTACCTGCTTGGGCAGTGGGAAAGAAAAAGGCTTATTTGAAGAGACCTTGTGAGAGACAGGAAAAGGGCAGGGAATTTTGAAGAATGAACTGGAAATGCAGAACTTGATTTCTCTGAGCTTTCAAAAGATCCAGGTAAAAGCTGCTGAGGTAGCAAAGAAACAGCATTTCAGATTAACACCACAGAGCACTAATATGCCTCCTAATTATGACTTCTAACTCTATAGGACCAACATTTTACAGTATGACATTATAATGAATCTTAGATTACTGCTGATTTTGACACCTATAATTTGATGACTGAAGTGCTGTCTGAATGCTCCATCAAAATTAAAACAATTCTCACTAGAAAAGAAAACCTGCTTCCACAGGTAATACTGTATCTTCTGCAGTGCTTCAGTGGTGATATATATCTCTTTTTTAAAATAGTTGTTCTAGTATATTAAAGATACACTAAGGGCATACAGTAATCAGATCTTACCAGCTGCTTCATATTCAGTCCACACATCCTGCTAAAAGTGGAAACTGCCCTTTCAGAATGGCCTTAGCTTCTCTGTGGGCTAAGAGAAAAAACAAATGGTCATACAACTGATAAAAATGAGCCAGTTGCCCTTTTAGGGCAAGCTGCATCTTCAGATTTACCTTTGCTAAAACGGTCCACTTGGTGCACCACAGAAAGTTGCACACCACCGAGTACATGTATGTTCCTGTAGTGTCCATCAGTATTCATCAGCTTTCCTGCAGGTGTGTACGGAGAGCAGGGATTTTGCTGGGAGGATGATGGACTAGTTTGTCAAACTAAAACACCTGCTAGCCCTACTGCCGTGGGCCTTTGCTCACTCCTAGAAACCAGGTTTCTGAAATATTCAGAGAAATGAGGTTCATCCAAATGTTAAGCTGGAAACAGGAATGCACAAGTAATGAGGTTTTTTTGATACCTCTTCAAGATTTTTGCACTTCTACTATCTGTTCTGGATGAAATTTTGCTGCTGCAGGAAACCCTGAGAGTTCAAGTAATGTGAACCTCAGATAAGCACCTGAACTGAACTAAATTCTGGTGCTTCTGACATCTGCCTACCTATTATTTTTCTAACATGTGCAGCCTTCCTCAGAGAGCACCAGTCAAGGTTAGCAGCATGGAAACCCATACCAGGTTTCAGGAAAGCTAGATGATCACTTCCCTCTCTTTGACTCTCACTGGCTTTATCATTTTGGCTAGAAAAGGGGTTGTATTTACAAATACAGAGATGTTTCTTCTACTTGAATTCAACTACCATGCACTACCACAGGGCTGCAATACCTTAGGGCTTCATAAAGACCAAAGTAATGTTAATTGAAAAAATATGAATAAAACAAATTCAGAGGCAATTATTGTGTGAGACCATCTAAAAATAGACACCTGTTCACTTTTACTTTTCTAATTTGTATTTGTATCTACTAGGGCTACAAATAATTTTTTATGTGGCAGTGCCTATCATATTTTGATAAATTAAAATGCGTAGATTGCCCTTCTAAGTACTCTGTAGTGAGATTTTAGCTAAATTGCATAAATTCCTGTATAATGTTCTCTTCAGCTGTCTGTGGTTGTGCTATTTATGATAGTTCCATAGGAAAATCTGAAAGAAATCCTTCCACAAGGGTGAGCTGGAGGACACTCTTGAAAGCTGTAATGATTGCTATCGCTGCAATGTTTCTAACTGAGTTCTGAATCACTGGCATGGGAGCAGTTTAGTGGCTATCAGAAAGAGAATATTTTATACTCTCTGGAGATGCAACAGCTCACAGTAGCGCCTATGGTTCTGGAAGAAGAAGAACTGTTCCTCTACCAAAAGAAAACAGGCACAGATATTTCCATGAGGAGGAAAGATGTATTGTGTAGCACAGCGCCCTGGATGTTTTTCTGTTAAGACAAAAAACATAAGATCAGTCAGTAACACTGTAAGTCTTACTCCTGCCGTGTCCAATTCTGCAGAAGTTTTAAGATAGGGTTTAACAGTGTCATTATACAATCTGGATTATATTAAGCTAAATTGTTTCTAAATCTGGCTGCAGCCTTCCCAGACTGGAAGCAGTTCAGAAGTGCTATGTAAAATGTGCCTGCAAAAAAGAGGATGTCGCGCAGCAGTTTCTTGGCTGAAGTTCACCACCAAGGGTGCAAGACAGGGACATGTAAGTTGGCAATAAAGAGAGTACAGGGAGGACAGACGCAGTGATCACACAGCATAGTCCAGATTTGCTGGAGTGGCTGAGACACACTCTGTACCAGTCCAGGATAGCAGAGCTCACATGCACCTACAGCTGTTTGTTGCTGAATCCAGGAGATACGGGCCTATTCTTCATTTTAAAACAGGGCCCCTTCTGGGCTGCACCATCTTTCTTTCTTAACCACAGGAGCCCATTTTGCTCCCAGCTGACTGCCAGGCACCCAACAATTACAACTGCTTCAAAGCCACTTTCTCTTTTTTCACAGCTGTTTCACCTACCTTGAGGCCACTGCAAAGCAGGCTGAGCAGCTGAGGCATGTGACACCGTGAGAAGATTTTTGAAGTAACCCTGCAAAAGAGTTGTTTGGTGCAGCCTGTCTGAAGTGTGTTGCCAGGTCCATCGCAGGTGACATTTTTGTCTAGGAGGTAACCCCTATAAAGTATGAAATATCTGAGAATGGTAATACATTTCTTAAATGAGAAGGAACTTAAATGAACTGGGTTATTTTCTTATGGCCTTAGAAAGGAGATTCCTCCCTTGTCTTGACACAAGAGGTGAATAATAGGTAAGGAGGGGTGCAAATCGTGTCCTTTAAAACACAGAGCATTGTTCTAAGGAATAAAAAGAAAACAGAGACATAGAAGTGCATGTTTGGGATTCCCTGTCCCACCCAATTCTTATGCCCTCATACTGCTTGTGCCACGGGGCAGGAGCAGTCACAGCATCCTCACTGAGAACGGTGAATTTTGGAAATAAAAAGATAGTTTTCAGCTGGTCTAAAGCCAACAGATGCTGTTCATCTGACAGCTGTCCTGTAAAGGGTGCGTTGGGTTGGGGATAGACTAAAATGAAAGGCTGTTTGGTAAACTTTCCACTGACAGCTGACCCCAGAAACCACGCTGATTTCTGTTTGGGCCAAGGCTGAGGATACTGTGGCTTGAGAAAAGGGAAGCAAAGCAGATCTCTCAGGCTCAACTTCTTGCCCTAACTTTCTCCTCCTCTGCTGTGTGAAAGGGTAAAGGAATACTCAGGAGATGATGTACAATTTGGTGATCATGCAGTCTACAGGATTCAAACTGGATTTAGAGATAAATCAGGGGTAATCAAGTGGGTTTTTCACAGTTTATCCCTGCAAAGCTTGTCAATCCCTTTGTATATTTATTGCTCTTGAATTTAGTCCTGACAAGGGATATTGGTAAGGTGGACAGATTTATTATTCAAGTTTAAATCATATTTGCTAGAATTTACGTGTTAATGTTTTATTATATACTAAAAATCCAGCTAGAAGAGAGTGTTTTGCCCTAATTTTTCCAGACACTTTAAAGTCTCTGCACCCAGCACAAAGAAAATGCACTGTCTGTGTGTCTGCATGAAATCCTCTTTCTTGCGGTTCCCCCGGCTGAAGCATAGGTTCTCAGGAGACCGTGGAAGAGACCTAGACTGCTGCACACTATTGATCAAAGAGATGAACAGGCTCTAGTAACAAATCCTAGAGATAGCTCACCACTTTTTTCTGAAGACCTTTTCAAACCTTTCTCTAATCACTGGGTAGAAAGCAGTAAATTAAAGTAGCAAGTTCAGGCTTTGGAAATGTTTAACAGGCAGGGTGCAGCAGGAGAATATATAAGAGTTTGAGTTATTGTATGTTGTAACCTTCCATGTTTGCCTTTGAATCATAAATTATAGAAGTGAGCATAAATAAGAATTAAATATCTGCAGTGTCTTTTTTTCTACTGTCCTTTAATAATGCCACTATTTTATTAATGAGTCCCAAAAGAGAACCAAACTTCTGTGACATTTCTTCTGTAAATTGTTAAAAAATGGCAAAAATGAAATACTTCACAGCAGGTTTTTCCTCCATTCCTCTGCCCGCCAGTGATAGTGGTTTGTTCCCTTTCCCAACCCACACTTTAGTAGGTGGTTTTCTTCTGTACTAGAGATGTATCTTATTATAGTTTATCTGCCTTTTTCTGTGATTTTCTCTAAAGCCAGGTGATTTTGATGTACAAGGTATTTGATGTTTCTGCCACTTTGTGGGCTGTTGTAATATTTTCACTACTAATACTAGAAATATATATATTTAAAAAAACCTCCAAACTGCATAACCAAATGGCAAGTTACACATTGAACAAAGCTAGAGGTTATATAAGTTGTTTTCACTTTGCTGGTTCAAGCAGAAGTTTGTTTTCCCCGGTACACCACTGGACTGTTGTTCTGAAACCTCCCTGCTCTGACAGAAACATTCCTCTGAATTTGAGCCTGGATCTATTTATCACCAGGTCATATTTATTTTTCCTTGTATCAACATTGTTCTTAGATAGCTCTTCTCCCTCACAGGTATTCATACCTAATTGTATTTCTGGAATAGTCTTTTCTGCTCTCAGCTTTCATTTTGCTAGACTAAACAGCCCTAAAGATATAGGARATGGTGCCATGGAGAACATAAATCTGAGAGTATAATTTCTAAAACTTTATAATGTACTGCCTCCTCCAGCCTTTATCTTTATTTATTTCATTCTTCCCCAAACAGAGTACCCCCTTAAGAACCAGAATTGCAGGCATGATTACTAACCAGCCCATTTCTATTACTTCTGTAATATTTGGTTTCATGTGCTGCCCTGGCAATGCTAGTTCTTCAGTTGTGCTGCCTAAGCTTCTTGCATCAACATAAAAACATTTCAGTTATTTTTCTCCAGCCACACTCAGATTCTTAGATGAATTACATCAGCCCTTTCATTGATGCTTTTACCTGTAAGACTTCTGCTGTTATCCATATTAGTCCTTTTTTCCTTATTATCCATCTTTCTCTGCACCCTTTTTGTCTACTGTTTTGTTCTTCATACCTGACTTTTCTGTATTAAAGCTAGATTTGGAGRATATGCAAGACTCCCAACTGTTCTCATCAGTTGTGGCAGCCTCAGCCCCAGAAAGAGAGCGCCTGGGGGCCCAGGTGGAGTCCGCCTGCCAAAGAGGGCTCGCTGTTCAAGAAAGTACCTGTGCAGCTGTGCTGGTAGCTGACTAGCACTAAGCGCTGGGTCCCCCATCTGCTGATCTTCCTCATGGTGCCATCATTTCACTGCGCCCTCTCCAGGATGAGATGCAGGYTTTGAACATCTTACCCTTTCATCCGTAACCTCTTCCAGGGGCAATCTCCTACTATGATCTGTCCTGAGAGGAAAGATAGCAGCAGATCCAATCGGGATTATTGCCTTACCTTATGCTTGCTCCCACATCCCAGTCTTGCTCTTGGCAGGCAGCAGCTCTTGCTTGGGGCTGCCCTAATGCCAGCCCTGCAAGTTCCTCTTTCCAAGGAGCCCTGGAGCCACAGGTCAAAGAGCCCACAGCCTCCATTCTTGTGATGCTTGTCAGTGGTCAGAGATCAGTCCCCCTTAATCATGCAGTGTTAGGGGCCCTTGGTGATCTTCATTATCCTGTATTTCCCAGGAATAATGAAGGGTTATTCCTTCTCTTCTTCTCTTTTCCAAGAAGTACGGGCTCAAAACTGCAGGCACTGAACTACTGCCCCAAAGCAAGCAACTGCATACTGCATGCAATTCCCACAGCACTGCAGTTTCACACAGCAGTGGTGGGTGTCTGCAGGGTGTGAGCCGTGTCTTCCAGGAGCTAATGAAGTGTTTGTCAGAGGTTTCCTACAAATCTAAAACAAGCATAGTAAAAGCTTTACAGGGAGATTGTGCGTTTCACCCACAAGTCACACCTCAGATTTTCATCACAGTGATTGTGCTGGCTTAGTTTTTATTTTTTAAGAATTTCTAATAAAGAGTCTCTGCTTAGGACACCATTCACACTTCTGACAGTGAGCAGTCTATTGAGTATCTGAGCAGAAGTAGCACCTGTCTTTCTTTTAATAATTCTTTTTAGATAATTCAGTCAACTGAGTATTGTGACTTGGTAACCAGCTTCAGTCTTTTTTTTTTATATATAGCTTTTATATTTATGTTTAGTGTTTCAGTCTTCTTTTGGCAAGTGATTTATCTAATAAGTAAAGAAAAACCACGTATAGGCAAAGTTTCCAAAACACAAATAAAAAGTAACTGTTCTATTTAATCCTGAAAATAGAAGAAAAATGACTGGACTTTCTTAAAGCCTCTGCTTCACCGTTGCCTAGTTTTTGCCTGCTTCTGAAATAATTTCTTTCTGGCTTCTTATAACTAAAGTCTGATCMTGCATATTCTTACAACCTGGAATGGAACTTACTTTTGCAGAGGCATATTTTGAGCATCTGGCCAGGCAGTGATAGTCAGAAGGCAGATTGCTGCTTGAATCTTTAGTTSAACTTATTCATTCCTATCTCTTTTGTGATATGCCATGTATAGTGTTATGGAAGAAACCATTACTCAATAAGAGGTGCATCTTCAGACATTTGCTTTGTTAAAGCTCTGCTGTCTTCAGCATACAGCACTGACAGGAGATGATCAAGAAGATAACTTGCCCTCTGACACCTTTTATTCTCATTCTCAGTCCATTATCCTGGAGGCTGGAAGAGTCAGGACTGAGACCTCTTTGCCATCTGGCTGTCTTTCAGTGTTTTTTTCTACAACACCTATCTCCAGTCTATTTATGAACTGAAGAGCAATATGGAGCAGGCCCATCACCCCTCAAATCATTCTTGTATCTGTGTCAGCAGGCGGAAATAGTTATGTCTTACCACAGGCTCTGTGTACACACAACAACAACAATAATCATAGCAATACTATTAATATGTATTCATAAAGAAATGAAATCCAGAGGCATCCCCTTGATCTGGAGTCCTCGTTGTTCCCAAGTGCAGAAAGCAAGCTGCAAGAGAAGATTAATTCACCCCATCAACCTAAACAATAAAGGCAAAAATTCCTAGTATACAGAAACATTTAGAGTTAAGCTGCATGCAGTGGAGTCATTTCTACTTTTTTTCATTAGTAGTATGTTATCAGTAAACTCACAAATAAAAGTATATCACACTGTCATCAGCCTTTTCTTAATGTACTTTGAAAATATTCATCATCTAAATCTGTTTCTCTCTCAAGCCCAGCTCTGGAAGTGAATCAAAAAGATTAAACAGAATTTTCCCAGCTTAGGCTTTATCTTACCAGACTGATAGTGATGTTCCCTGTTCCTGCCTTTTGCTCTTAAATGTTTTCATAAGTGAATTTATTGTTGTTAGTTCTCATTAGCACTGCCAATTTGGAGAAACACATTGCTCGTACTCAAGATGCAGGCTGTCCGTATGTTCCTTTCTGGGACTGGTGTAACAGGTTTTCATAAGGATTGTGACAGTTAGGGAAAGGAAGAGAAGTGAGTATCAACATCCCTCTTTTCTTAGCTGAGAAACTTCCCCAAGCCTTTCTGTTTGCCTGTTGCAAAATGTGGCTGTAATGCAGCTGTTGCATCAGATAAATGTTGTCATCTCGCAATGGATGTTTTGTGTCTGTGATTTCTGTGCTTCCATCTCAGATCAGTCTAATCCTACATAATACAAATCTCAGCAGCCTTCAGAGTGGCACAAGTCTACAGGTACTCTTGCTTTCTTATTTGCATTAAATTATTCAGGAATAACATTGACCCACACAAATATTGTTTACACAGAATTTTTCTGTGTACAACATACAGCAATGTGTGGGGTCAATTCATTTCTTAAATCATCACTTGCAATTTACTACTATTATGCTACTTTGAGATATTTCCTGGCTTCTCCTGAGAAATATAATTTTAACCCCTTTTATTCCATAGTGATTTTTAATGTCATTGAGTTCTGTGTTTCTCAGCATTGTTTTATGTAAACCACTCAATATTACTACATAATATAATCCTCTGACAGAAACATCATATGTTCTCTCTCCAGAAAAATAAAACCATAATTAAAATCTGCACTTTTCCCTTAGCTCATAGAGGGGATTTTGTTTATTTAAAAAAATGAAATTCGTGCTATAGTACTCAGAAATTAAACTCTGTTTCTTAAATGGAAAAAAAGTTATAGCTGGAGAACTAATTTGTTAATTCAACTTCTCTGTTATTAAGTATGTGTCATTAAATGCAATGAGGAAAGAGAAACTCCATTTTTCAAAGGAATATTCTGAACAAGGATTTAAGGAGTTTAACTGAGGGCTATGCATCTTTTGGGGAAAGCCTAGGGTTTTTCAAATAAATAAAAGAAGCAAATGTTCCTGATTTTTTATAGAATGTCAGATACTTTAAACAATTATCAGAATCAATTAGGTGATGAGATAAATTATTATTTTACTGGCTTTTTTTAAGAGTTTAACACTTGGATACTGTTTTAAAGTAGGCCACTTTTACTGTACTCATAGAAGAGATTTCCCAGGATCCCACATAAAATCCAGTCTTTGTACACCAAGAAATACAAACCTGAGGAGACCTGCAAAACCTTACCCCGGTTTCCCTGGTGTTAACACCAATCAATTATCTGCACGCACACTAGCAGTGGAAGGTGAACAGCTGCATTCAAGAGATGCAAGTTTTAGCTTGACAAGTTTGGTCCAGTTGTGATATATAGCTAGTGTGACCTCCTGCAAGTGTGGACAGGAAAAGGGCACGGCAGCCTTGCCAGGAGGCTGCCAGCTATAAAGTAAGGGTGTATCACCTGTGTTAACAAGGAAAAAGTGGAAGTAGAGAGTAAGCCAGCAGCATCTAATGCATACTGCAAACACCCTGTAAAATTCAGGAGACATGCTGTTCTTGCCTGTACAGGTACGCAGACAGAGAGCTCTCTGACAAAGCCAAATACACCGCAAATCCCACTTACTGGATTTGTATTTCCTATCAGAGCTTAGCAGTTCCTTCAGCAAACAGGTAATGGATATGATAAACTAGGTAAATATTGAACAAGTGAGGTACCCTGGGGCAATCTTAGCGCCGGGTTTTAATTCGCTGGATGTTTCCAATGCTGGTAGAATCTCTTAACCTTAAAAATGCTGTTTTCTTCAAGGGCTTTGTCCCAGGAAGCTCTGGCTCAAATGGTTTGTCTGCCTTACTAACTAACTAAATCAGGGACTCCAATGAGGCAGTCTAAGAAAGTATTAGAAGAATGAGTTTTTACACTGAAAATTAAGGTCAACCACAATTTAGTGGCCGTGAGAAATGATGTATGGTCTTAAGAGCCTAATTCTTCATTGCTTTGTACATTTTTGACCCATTTTTCACCCAAACACAAAGAATATAAAAAAGTATAAAATCTGACTTGTTTGCCTTGCGCTTGTGTCAACGATAATGTATTGAAAGCCCAGTGATTTATATTCTGTGTATATGTTTGGGATCTGCCATTCGACTTCTTTCTTTTCTGTTGTACTTTGCAGCTGAAATGTCTTGCTCCGAGCCACGAGGAGCTTTCTACTGTTCATTGCTTTGTGATTGCTGCTGGCTGTTGTTTTGGCTGTTCTTCACTCTTCTTTGTTACTGGAAGTCAAGTTGGATATGTAGACATCAAATCATTTTCCTGCCTTCAGGTAATCTAAGAGCTGCCCCTCTCTGGGTTTTATCCATACTCTTGTAACTGGAGTTGAGTCTGAAGCCTGAAAGGCAAGGATTTTCTCACTGTTTAGGCAATATCAATATCAAGAATTTTTCACTCTGTCTTTGGTGCATGGTATAATCTGAATGTCTGAAGAGCAAACCGCTCCATTCCCATTGCTGTGGTGAAGCTTTTATAAAGAGATATTGTAACATGAGCCTGTGAAGACTGAGAAAGCTGGCACCCTTTGTACTTCTAACATCCCTGCTCTGACATGAGATCCAGTATTAGTCTGTGAGCATCTGACTGCTGGAGGAAAATGTGCAGGCATCCTAAGAGAGTAGATACACCCATCTGAGTTTCAAAGAAATAGAAACTAAATGGGATTGAAACATGTCGAAGTCTTCAGTTTCTGTCCTTTTTCAGAGGGCTCATTTCATACGCAGTCCCAAGCATTTCAGCCAACTTCAGCTGTGGAGAGTGTGCTTCTAGGAGCAGCCTCTCCATCCACCTCCCCACACAGCTGTGCTCTGTGCAGCTCCTGGGGCGGGCTGATTTTGAGTCCTCTCTTACCTGCTCTGCAGCGCCATTCAGTGCACTGGGTGGTACTGGGCCCAGGGGAGCTAACAGAGGCAGCGAACAGACGCAGCAGTTTGCGCAGCAGTGTTTGGGCTCTGACTAGAACTTGAGGATCTTGTTGGAAGTTGTGGGCTTCCTGAGGACCCCCGAGGACCTAGAAGGTTTCCTCAAGTATGGTCGTGACACGCCGCAGAGCGCGTTCCCCAG
>NW_020450873.1:351002-548790 GCF_003343035.1 Apteryx rowi | reverse complement strand
GCTGCCTCTGTTCGCTGCACTCTGGGAGCTGCGCTCTAGGCCTGGCTCTTATATAGGCCTCTCCCTAGCACTGACTCACAGGGTGCTTGACCGCCCTAATCAAGGGCCACTGGGATCAAAGGCCCCAACTCCCTCTGGTCAGGGGCAACCCAGAGAGCTCGTTAGCAGCAGCCACTCCTAGCTAGAGCTTTTCCCACGAGCTTTTCCCAGGAGAAGTCAAGGCCTCCTGCAGTTGTCCTTGCCTAGCTTCCCCTTTCCTGTTCACAGTGATCACCTTCTAGGTCCTCGGGGGTCCTCAGAAAGCCCACAACTTCCAACAAGATCCTCAAGTTCTAGTCAGAGCCCAACCACTGCTGCGCAAACTGCTGCGTCTGTTCGCTGCCTCTGTTAGCTGCGCTTTGGTAAATCCAAACTGACTACGCTTTGAAGCCTTTGGCATATGATCATTGCACTTGAACAATCTTATATAAATGTTTTGAAAATCAGCCACTCCTTAAGAGAGCCTTTGGAGTTAAGTAAAACAGTGGCAATTCTGAGAGCAACTGGATTTCCTCCCCCTCTCAAGGCACGAGCGGTAAATCATCTAAATCCTCAACTGATTTAAATCAGCATAGCTCCTTTGATTTTTGATAGAGCTATATCAGCTTACCATAGGTGAAGATCTGCCACTCTGTTTAGTCAATATATATGCTTAATCCAAGCATGTATCGGGCTATATTTCACCAAAATTGTGAAGAGTTTTTGTGTCTATGATATTACTCCCAGAATTGTTTTCTGTCAGCTCTAGCAACAAGCTCACTTTTTATTCTGCTTTAATAGACTCTGAACCAGAGGTACTAGTCTAATAGAAGTGTTAGGTTCATTTCCAAATGAGTCCTGAGTAAGGCAAATTTGCATTTTCTAGTGAATACACAAGCTCATCTAAGCAGAGGAGAGGAGAAGACAGTCTATTGACATTATGTAAAGGAGGCATATCTGTTTAAAGGGTTCTGTTTGCTAAGAAGAGTGTGAAGGAGACCATTTAATTACCTGTCTAGGGTTGACAAAGATAAACACCCTGTTATTATTCTAGGTATTTGCTTGTAACTCAATTAAGTATGTGTACTTAATTGTGTCACCAATACAAAGAAATAAATGTCGAGGTGTTTGAAAGCTAGAGGAAATGAGATGTCCCTCAAGAAACACGAAAGGTCAGGGTGTAGAGAAAGCAAGGAAGCATAAAATTATGGCATTGGTATTCAACTAAGATCAGAAGTGAAGGGCTGCATTATCTGAATTCCCAATTGTAAGGCTGAATTGAGGTGTTAACAGGTCTTGAAACAGAAAAAGTACAGACTTACAAAGCAGAGGGACACAGCACAGCAACATGAACTAAATCAAACACTTCTAGCTTTTCTATCAGGAGTGAAGGAGAACTTACATTCTAGTTATTTCAGTTACATCAAACCTTTTCTGACAAGCCTACAATATATGCTGTCTTCTGCATACAACACTTCTTGAATGATAACATCCAGTGTATGGTAATAGGTGATTAGCTTATTTCATTTTTCTGCTTTCCCATATTAATTTTGCTATTAAAAATGCAGAAAGGACAAAGGAGACATTGATTTTTTTTTAATTTCATAATTTTTCTAGAGGGCTGTCTGATCATTTCCCTACTTGTCCCTTTTAATGTGCAAACTCTTTATGATGGATGATTACTGCATATATCATATAAGCCAAACTGGTTAGCCCCATCTTCATTGGATACACATTATGCTTAGCTTTTTGAATAGAAAATACACGGGAACAGAAGATATTTCCGTGTGAGAGCTCTATCCAGCAAAATATGTTCTCTGCAAAACCTGCCCCTCAAATGCCTGCTCTTTCTGCCCCTGATCAGGGAGATATTCTGCTGAGACAATCTCAGCCCATCACTATCAAGGCAGCGAGAGGAAGAGTGTACGTGTATGTTGATAACAGCAAGGTGCAGATGCTTGTTGCCACTGTCTTGTGACCCTGGTGTAGGACAGCCAGGGTTGGTTGATGTTATATAATTATACAAAGAACTGTAATTTTCAGAGCAGACTCGTGAAAGTAAGATATCTGATGAATTTTTCCTGTTTTTGACTATTGTTTCTCTTTCTACAGGGTCAGGTATTCTCATCAGTGCAAGTCTGAGGGTGACAGAACGCAGGCAGGGGACATCACTTGGCCATATTGATCTGGAAATCATACTTCTGGGATGCTGTAATAGCAGAGAACTGAGGGAGAGGTAACTTCCCTTCTTTTCCATCTAATCTTCCTGTGAACACACTTGGCAATGCAAACATGTTCATTAAAATCCCAGGAGACTCCCTTAGCTGCAATTTATCATTGAAAATGTTTGATTCAACTTAGTTTTTCTCTTTACATATATATTTTTTAAATTACCTCAACACTCTGAGAGGAAAATACTTTTTTCTTTTTTATCAGTAGATCTGATAGCTGACTGGAGGTTTTTTTACAGCATCTGACACAGCTGACACCGCTGTTGTTCTTATCATAAATATCTGCCACATTTTTTTTAAACTGTGATTAAATCTGCTCTGCATTCTGCTGGCAAGGTAGCTGGACCTGCAGGAATTATGATAATAACACCGCAACTCCTTCCTGAGAAGAATGCTGTTTCTGTAGCTGTGTCAGACAAGTGCTACCTTTAAGAATGATTGTTCAGCTCTAAATGACTTTCTTCCTTTCTTTAGAAAAAGTTATTTTCCTGGGATTTTAACTAAAGAACGCTAACATCCCTTGAGAAGGATTCTGTTTTCTCAGCACTGGAGCAATTACCTTCAGCTTTATCAAGCTCCAGATGTTTAAAAGTCTGTATGGTTTCATAGATCCAAGGAATGCCCTTCCCTTTGGGACTCCTAACCTGGCTTCTTGGTGGTTCTGAGCACTCCCACAGTTTCAGAAGTACATAAATGCATCACCTATCACCTGACCAATACTCCATTGTCATTGACCATTTATGAAAAAATGAATGAACCATACCTAAACTAGAAGACAGTTATACTCAAAATTGAGGCAGGATATGTATGTAGGTGGTTATAACGCCATCATTTAGAAGGCAGAACATTGTCTGGAACAGATATTCTTGTACAGGACAATGACTGACAAGGATCTCTCTGGATACTTGGTTCTTTATTGAACTTGGTCCAAGGGTCTAACTGGTGATAACTGATAAACTAAGCTTTTCCCATTCCTAACTTGACCAATATAACATTTACCCACAACTCGTTCCCTGATATGACATTCCAGATCCATGAAACACTTTCTAATTAGCATTATTCTATTGCTTCTGTCTGTCACATTTTTGGGGCAGCAGAAAGTCAACCATTTGGAAGCAGTAGAAGAGTTTATCTTTCTTGATACTGTAGCAAGCATTACCCCAATCTGGATCAGGCTTCCCTTGTGCAAACTCATGCAAGGGCATAATCAGGATTCTGAAGATCTTGTGATCTTAGGAATAGGTACATTGAGGCAAGGGTCAGCTGTATACTCCAGTGAGCCCAAGACAGCACACAGCAAAGCTGCTGCAGGGAGGGGACAGGGGAGTCACAGAGCCCTCAGAAGGACATCAGCCAAAAAAATCACAAATCCAGTAGGAGCTGAGGAGCTTTTGCCTTGCATAGAGGCAAGGTACTGCTGACTGACAGCATCTTACCTCTCTGAGAGGAAACATCTGCCAACTCTGTTGAATTTCTACTGGCCAGCTTAGCCTGCACTTTGACAGACTGCCAGGAGCACCGTGCCACACTGCATTGTCAGGACTCTGGCACTTCTAGGAGAGACTCAAGAACATTTATTTGCTCCGTGGCTGGGCCTCATGGTGCCCTGGCATCCACATGCAGCTTCCCCCAGCTTGGTGAATCCATATTGCTGCCCAAAGGACACCTGCAGTTTCGGCGTAGGTGCCCATCCTGCTGCATAGGTCTTCCAAGCTCAGGCTGCTTACAAATCCCATATGTCAGCTAAATGGAAGTGACCACACCAGACACTGCATTTCCTACTGTCCCACAAGTAGACGTAAGTTAAGTAGACATACATTTGGATCAGCACAAGGCAGCAGCACTGGCACACATCTTGCTTACTGGTCTCTAACACTGTCTTAAACCCATTCCTCTGCAGTTGACCTGTGCCTTGCTGAAAAGGACCAAGAAGCAGGAACAATTCCAGGCTCCCTACTCATCCTTTCCTCAAGAAGCAGGTGCCTCTGAATTTACAAGCAGAGCTGTGATGGCACCATTTCCCCTCTCAGTAGCCTGCACTGAGCACGAGCTTTAGTGCTGCGCTGACGTAAGTTAGGAGATGAGCAATACAGCAATAGAACCTCTGCAGCCACTCCATATGTGGCCACAGTGGCTGTACAGGTAGCATGTGCATTCCTGAACAGGGCTAACCTTTGTGACTGGAAGAAAGGGAGCAGGAACACAGAGCTGAAGGCAGTATGCCCTGTCAATGAGAAAGCTTGTAGCTGCACTATTAGTTTATTGCTGACATGAATCAGGATCATATTGACTAAGAATCCGTTAAGAAAAAGTCTAAAAGCAGAACTCATAAGAACAAAAGTTGTATGTAACCAGGTCAATCTATAACTCATACATACCAGAGGCATTTTGACACCCAGTTCTTGCCATACTGAATAATTAATATATTCTTTGTGCTAGAAGTAAATAATATACATGAAATGTATCATGAAAGAAATGGTATTAAATGCATAAGAACATGCCATTGCCATCTTCCCATGCCAACATCTAAAAAAAGCCCTCCACACACAAGAAGAATCAAAAACAATGACAAAAAAAAAATGATACTGATAATCAGGGTTATTCTTAGGTGGTTCAAATTTTCACACAAAACACATGGTCACCAGCTAAAGAGCTAACATTAGGGGCTTGAATTCTGCTGCAAATGAATTTGTTGCAGTGTCTTCCCATTCTTTTGCAGCATAACACTTTAATGTAAGCTTCCCACATCTACACAGACTAGTTACTCGGGCCCAGAGAGCTTAACCAGGTGGAGTCTACAGCTCTTGCCATAGCTGCAGTTTTTTTGAGTCATGTGCTCAGATAAGATCTCAGTTGTCATTGCCCTGATCTGTGTTGAAATCACTTGGATTGGAAAGTGTTGGAGAAAAAATAATACTAAACTTCAAAGCAAATAAAATCTATTGTACTTGTATAAATATCCTGGCTGCATACTTTGACAGGATTCATCTGGCTGGGGACAGCACTAAGGCTGCAGGACAGGGACATGGGTTATACTCTACATGTAGTTGGACAGGAAAGGTTGGTGATCTGGGCTTAGGGCAGGTTCTGGGCTAGGAAGCAAAAGGAATAGAAGGTCGATAGGGAAGAAAAGCATGTGAAAAGGGTGTTGTGCATGGGGACACAAGCAGTGAGAGGCAGAGGACAGGACCTGCATGCAAGCTGCCATAGTTGTCCTGGTGCACTTATCACTAGCTATCTCTCAGAGGAGCTAAAGGAGCAGGCCTGCACCTGGCAGGAGACTGCCTGGTTGCTAAACCCTTTGACTTTCAACTGCAAACCAGCTTTCAGGTCTCACGGATAAGGCCTGAATCAAATAGTTCAGGTCAAGCATGGCATGTGCATTATGCAGTATCTTTGTGATGGTCTTTAGACACTCTCTCAGCAGAATTAATGTCATCACCTTTCCTGAGATGTCTGTGAACCCTACCTTAAGCATTCTGGCCACTGGCTTTTTTCAGTGCTTGACCAGGCTAATGACTAGTATCAGCTAGTCCATGGTCTCCAGGGAAATTTGTGAGCATGCTCTTCAAGTACATCAAGCAATTAATTTGTTAGCCTACCCCCTAATATGAGGCCCCAAAATTAGACCTTGAATTCCTTTGTTGTCCATCCCACTCAGCCAAGGATGAGGAATGGAAGATACCTGACTCTAAGCCATCCCCACAGTACTATTTCCACCATTAGATGCCATGACTGCAATGGCTATCTGCTGTGACCACCTGCACTCATCTGCCAAATTCTTGCTAATTCTTGCTGCCCTTCTGCAGTGGTCAGTCCCAGTCTGCTCTCTGTCACTGATTCAGTCTGAGAGATATCCACACTGTCTGTCCCCATAATTAACAAGCCCTGGCCAACCCTCTCTTGCCTAATGGATGTTGCTCCCACTTGTTGCCCTCAGACGACAATAACAGGTGCCATACCTAGACCCCTCCTTACTGCCCCCATGTGTGCTAAACACTAATAAAATCCCCTCTCTCTTTTTCATTTCTTTTTCCTCACCTCCATTAGCTCTTTCCACATGTATGCTCTCCATCCCTGGCTCCTTACCTCCTCCGGGCTCCTTGACACTGCCTCGAGGAGGACCCTACTTACCAATCACATCTGCTCAGCCTGACCTCCCCAAAGTGGAATAGCATCAGGACCTACCCAGCCTAAACGGAGTTATGCCACACTCCCTCCTGAGGTAGCTGATCCCTGACACGTCACTGGAGCAGTGGTTCCCCTGCTCCTCCTGGAGCTACCTTCTCCCACCAGACATCTCTGAACAAGACAAGTACCAGGCTGTGTCTCCATGTTGCTTACTGGATCTTCTTATTGTTAGCAACTGCCATTTCAAGCCATTGTGTTTGGCATTGTCTGTGTGCTGCAAGGCAGCTAGCAGCAGCCAGCACCAGACATCTGACCCCCGCCAAAATACTGAATCACTGAATCACTATTGAATCACTGCCTGGCACTGTCTGAACTGCATCACTTCTGAGTTAGAGGTCCACTGAATATTGAGGTGTTGATTGCCTCCTAACTGCCCTTACGGACCAGCCTCCCAACAGTGCTCTGCAACTGCTCACCTCCGGGGCTCCCTCTGTGATGAGGACAGCTGGAAAGGAGAAGCAGGTTCTGTGCCATTGTCCCAGCTTGCTTGCTGGGGATGTGGGCAGGTTGGTGTGTACATGTGCGAGTGTCTGAGCACAGGACAAGCAGAGGTGATTGATTGTCCCACATGTATTCTGGCTTGGAAGGATCCACAGGTTGTGCACATTGTTTGTGTGCCTGGGAAGCCAAATGTGTGGGAGCTTCTGCTGAAAGAGGAGAAAGACCCCTCCCGTTCTTAAGTTTCAAGAAGAACAGTCCCAGTTTGAAGGGCTGTAAACAGTGAAATCAGTGAAAGATATGCCTAGATAGTACAACTACCCATGATCTGGTCCAGGGAGAGATAACAGGCAGGGCTGGGTCTATCCACATCACTTGTCTGACTAGGAGACAGCTCTCCACTTTGGTCCGTGATGAAGAATGGGATATAGAGTAGGCTGGTGGCTTGATATGAAGCAGGACCACTGGGGGATAGGGCAGAGCTGGATATTGGAGAGATCTTTTGTCCTACCTGAGAAAATCTGTCAGTATGGAAATCTGTCAATATCGGCTTTTTTCTCCTTCCAGTGTGATCTGTGATGGCAAAGTATTTCAGGACACTATGAATGGGGGAAGGCTTGCCATAGTAATTGGATGAGTGGCAGTGCTTAAACTCCTGATGAGTGGCAGTGCTTAAACTCCACCTGTGATGTGCTTGGAGATGCTGAGACCTCTGACTGTGTTCCTGGGCCATTTCCTTGGCGGTACCTGTAGAAAAATGGACAGCTGAGTATGGGAAATTCTTTACTTTCTCTAGGATTTCCTTCCCTTGGCCCCATCTTACTCCAGGAGAGTTATAGACCATGGTTCAAGCAGGTTTCTATATTTTTCCACTGACAATGTGGGAATTACAACATGGGCTAAGCACAGGGGACTTACTAAGCAAAGCTGGAACATGTCCAACAGTGACAACCTGTCTTTTTGGATACTGGGTGCTGGAACAATGCTTGTGGCTAGGGAAAATGAAGTTTGGCAAGCAGCACTGTCCTTGATCAGGATTTCCACAGATAGCTGTGACTTTGCCTTCAGTTCTGTGGCTAGCCCCTTTTCTGTGCACCTTTATTGCCTGCCGGACACTTGTGATATGGGAAGGCTTTCTGCCAGAAAGAAAGCGTGTGTCTCTAAGTTTTTTTGTTGGTGGTGTTTTTTTTTTTTTTTTTTTTTTTTTTTGCAAAAAGAAGTTGTAACAGCTGTGAGGAAGAAATGGGTCTGTGTAGAGCGGTTGGGAAAAACAGAGGACAATAGTACAGTGTGAGGAACTTGCATGTCTTTCAATCACATTTCAGGCATGAGGGCGTAGGTAGTAAATGAGCCTAAATGGGGCTGAACTGCTAGGAATGAATGCCTAGACATCTGGAGGTGGTGGTGGTGGTGGTGGTGGTGGTATTAGGAATCCAGGGAAATTAGTTCTGTGGTCTGGGGCAATTTCATTGTGTCTAAATGTAGGCTCACACACAGAGGGAGAAGTTTACTCTACCTTGGAAGCCTAAACTGGGGCACAAGAAACTCAATCACTGTGTCTGTATACAATGAATAATACTCTCAATACATTTAAGTCATTTTTCTCTTTGGCTTTTATTCCAGAACAGACATTTTTTACTCTTGTATTCTTTTTCTTATATTACTTAAAATAGTAATTCATGTGCAGAGTAGATTGCTTATGATATTTTTTCACTGCTCGATGTGGCTTGATGAAATTTCTATGAAAGCTGCCTCATAGCTTGAAGGAGCAGTGTGAGACTGAATGATGCTGCTAGAAGTGCTGCCTTCCTCCCCTGTACTGTAGGAAGGTGCCTAGCACGTACCCAGCCTGGGGCAAAGTCTGCCCTTAGGAGGAACACAGCAGAATTATATTCTCTCAAAAGTATTACAAACATCACAGGCTTTTATTGATTCTGTGAGTTCTTAAAAATCTGGCAAATATTTCAATTTCTATTACAATCTATGATGTCTTGAGGGAACTTGGCCATTTGAAGGCAAGAAGGTCGGGATTTTACTCCTTGTTTTGGGGAATATTGTGTCATTTTAGCTCATTTATTTTCACTGCTTTGTTTCTGCTCTTAAAAAATGTTTCATGTGGCTGTTTTGACCTCACTAAACAGAGGCCTATATTACTCCTTGCGGCTTCATTGGGGGTGGAGGAGAGCTGCTTTCTGTGACCATTATGGGAGTTATTATTTGAGTACAGTTTATGCCTGGCTAACGCAGTTTTCTCCCCAGCCATCACTTTCAAAGCATCTTTTTAATTTGACAATGTTCCCTTTCCCTAAACACTGTGTTCAAAGTTTTCTTTTTATGTTTACTGTCTCCCACCTGCTATTCAGGACAGGTCTCAAAATAAAGGTAAGTAAGTACCTTTCTGGACATAGGCTCTACTGGACATAAAAGTGGCCAGCTGTGGGCTGTGTTGCATAAGATCAGTCATTTAAATTAGAAAAGAAAACAGGAAAATTGCATCATTCCTTTTTTGTCTATGCATTTTTTATGAACACTTCTAATGATTTCTACATGTGCTGTACAAATAGGAAAGTCCAAAATTTGGACTTGAACAGCCTTAGAAGTTATATCCCACAGTGTCCTGAAATAAGACTTTGCTTTCTCTCTCTTAAGAAGTTTCTTATGAAAGCCCCAAAGAGTCTGCATCTCCCCATCACTCTCAGGGGCACCGAGAAGCTAGTGATGACTCCCTCAGGAGCTTGCTGTACTCTTCCTGTATCAAGCAAAGCAATAGCTTTTTTAATGGATATGGTTTACTTCCTCTGCAGATGAACGTAGTGTGTTACTCTGAAAAATATCTCTCTCTCTGTAAGGATATATCTGTGTATATATATACAAGGGAAGAGAGATGGTTTTGCTGCCACAATCACACTCTGGTTTTCATTACAATGATAATTAAGCCTTCACATATTATAACTCATGTCTCTAATTCCCAGCCTACTTGGTGAACTACTTTTTGCTTCCATAGCCCCCAGCAATACCATGCAATCTAACTTTATGCTAGCTATATTGTGCTTATGTACGTACCAAAAGTGCTGTTTTGAGGTGTTCTGCAGTTTCATTTCCACGACCTGACTGGTCACCTTCCAGACAACAACGGCTGAGGGGACAGTAGTTCTCTGAGAGAAGTGGATAGACGCTGATCCATTATTCAACATGCACTTAAAAACCAACGCCTTTGTCCCAGGTGTCTGCTCTCTTTCTTAGGAAAAAAAAATTCTTCTCCAGTCTTCACCGAATTACCGGTCATGCATTAAATTTTCTCTGGGCAAGCAAGTTGAGAAACTTCAAGACTACATTGCTAACTTTTTTTCTGAAAACTGAAAACTTCCCTGCCCTTTCAAAAGATTCCCCAAGTCTTAACAAAAGATCTAAAGTTGTTTCAAAGCCCTAAACCCTCAGCACTGGCACTGGATGAGCTGCTGTGTATTTAAAGAACTAGTGTTCTTCTTTGCTATGCTATTTGTATTATATTTGCTACTTTACCTTTTTTTATTCATTTTTTATTCTTCTTTAACAATTTCTGCCCTGATTCCTTTTCATCTTCTTTCCACTTCGAGCTCTATGTTGTTCAATAAGCCAACCATGCTTCTTAACCATCATACCATGAACTTCCCCATTCATCTCCATAAAGTCCTTTTATTCTCACCTTATTTATTAGTTACACCCAGTTTTTGAGCATGCATGAATATTCCATGACTGCTGTCGTTCTTTACTTTGCCTCTCCAGAACAATGAGCTCTGGTCAGGATGGGAAACGAAAGCTTACTTCCAACCCTACCATGGTTGAGCAGTTCAGCACCTTACCTGTGCTGGACTCGGGATCCTGCCAGAAAGCTCAAGCAGCCATCACTAGGCTTGGCAATTTACCTCCTGCAGCTCTAAGATGAAGAGGTGGGTAAAGTATGTATCATAGCTATTAAGAAAAAAATGGAGTACTTGCTTCTTTAGGTGTTCCTCTCCTACCATTTTCTAATCTGAGAAACAAATGGTGGGCACAGCTCAGACATTAACCCTCACACACTCACGGAAGGTCCCAGATGAGTCCAAAGAAGGATGGCCTAAATTAAACCACATCCTTCACATCTGTCTTTCTTCCCACTCAAGTGAGGATCAAACTTCCTGACACTTACCGACAACAAATAGTTGAATACTTCACATTCTCTTTGGCACCATGACGTTTTTTCTTCTTCTCTGAAAACCTTCAAGTTACTCTTGAATCTCAAAGGAACTGGTCTGTAAAAGTTGGTGCTCCTTTGTCTTGACCTGTGCAGGTCAAATTTGTTCATAACCAAAGTCAGTCTTGGGGATAGAGCATCCTGGGACCACCCAGCCTCCCAGCTTCACTCCTCCTTCCTTTTCTCCTCTTCAGCAGTGGTGATGCTTAACTTCTCTTGATCTTTCGTTAAAGGTACAAAGATTTCAGCCAGAATCAGACTCCCAAAGACTCCTTTCTGGTATCTCATATTTGAGAAGGACATGGCATGGGAGTGATATCAGTAGGACAAGTGGAAATTTGCAGCTGGGAACAACCTGACCTGCTCCCGAAGGCTAGGACACTGCGACTGCTGCCGGTTTGCCCTGTCCAAGCTTGGGCTCACTGAGGCTTAGCCATGCAGTTCAAGAAACTGTGGGCCTTCAGCTGAAAGTTACTACCTTCAGAGATGATATAACCAAATGCACTTGTCTACATTTTTACAGGTTTACCCTGAGGATGGCAACTTTTTAAACACAAATTTGATTATAAGAGCATGTCTGACTGTGGCCCCACACAGCTTCTGTGTGTTTTACATACAATACATTTTTAAACTATGCAGTTGTCTGCAGTTCAACCTATCCAGAATAAATTCTCTAATTTCCTGATAGCAAAATACACATAGCCAAAATCTCTGTATCTATTATTTTGCTAATGCAAGGCTATTGGACATTGTACTGTAACATTTAACAAAATACAGCTTTGACTTGACATTTACATTTATATGAATTCTAAATCCTTGATTTCTTCTTTATCTTGAAAGCATGGAGATTCATGTCATTTATAGCATATAGCATATGGCAGATATTCCATATGTGAGAAAAAAGGTCAGTGCAAATAGATATTTATTTGTTTCTGTAATATTTCCCAGATGAAACTTTAAGCCTAACTGCTGTATGTACTGGTACCTATTGTACAGACACAGCAGAGAGCCTATTAGCAGGTAATTAGCAAAGACACGCACATGTATGCATATACACTTAGTGATAGGAAGAAGCCCAGTTCACAAATTAATGGAGGAGAAAGATTCAGCCATATTGTGCTGAGTCTGCTGACTTCAGTAGAAGCTGCTTCATCAAGCCAGTATCGAACTTAAGTTTTCACCAGACTCTCTGCTTATGAACAATACTGAAGATACATTCATGTTTAGAATAGCAGGTCACAGAACAAATCAATAATTATAAAATAATGCATTACTATAAAAAACAAGGCAACAAATAGTTGTTTATAAATAACTAAAAATAACAAAGTAAGGATTATAATATAGGAGACTGCTAAAATAAAAGCTGAAATTCTCTTCAGAGCAGGTATATGCAGTGCACTGTTCCCTCTCCCAGCATGGACAGACTGGGTTATGGGATACAGCTGTGGCTGGGCAGATGTGCATAGGCTGTGTTTGCCTCTGTCTCAGGTACCCAGAAGTTGAGTTTAAAAGCTGAGCTGATCTGCTGTGACCACAGCAGTCGGTCATCATAAACAGCCCTTACATGCTGCAGTTATCAGGATGTTTGCAGACTCTGGGCATTGGCACTGATTTCACGCTAGGATCATTTCCTTCCCTCACAGACAGAAGGGCTAGAAAAGTAACATCATTTGAAATAGAAAGCTGCAGCATTTGAAGGAAAATTTTGGCAAAAAGAGATCTTCAGATGATCCTGAGGCTATGGAATATGAGTGCTCCTCTGTAGTGCATTCTGTGAGAAGGGAAATTAAATATTTTGCCAGCCAGAATTAAAAACAAAAAGTATTTATCCTTCTTAATTCGACTGTAGAACACATATCATTAGCCTCCCAAAATGCCTGTTATTGAAAGCAAATTGTTTTGAAAACACTTTTAATGTAACTTTTTCGCAACTTACTGAAATTCTTACATATACATGAGTTAGTATGTTAGCTGTTAAATAATGACCATAAAAGATATTTTGCAATTATGTTGCTCATACATTTATGTGGCTTTGACTTTTGTCAGATAGTTTCTCATCAGAGAAACTTAGTTAACTGAATGCTAGCAGCAATGACAACTGGCAACTCTAATTACACTTGACAGAATACAAGACATTGTTTTTTCTTTCTACCAGATGCTTCCACTGCTGCAGGCTCTCACGTCTACTAATTCCTGCCCCTGGTAGAACTTATTAAGACACGCACCTGTCTTCTGGGACATCACAAATACGTGGCAAGACATGTAAAGTGTAACAATGTGCAGCAGAAGCACCAAAGTAAACAGCCTCTTTCTGTCACAGAAGACTACCTTCAAAAGTGAGAAATCACACGAGGTAGACACTTGTCACTGAGGTGACGTGATGGGTTCTGCAGCACTGGCAGCTGGGGGTCACATCCGAAAAGGTATCAGGGTGCCTTGCTGTCCAACTGCTTTAGTGCTGATGTGCTCCTTTAATCTTCACACAGTCATTTATGCGTCTTAGCCACCCAAGTGGTTTAATAGACTCATGCTTGATTAAGTAGCTGAGGCAGACAGGATGATCTGATGACTGCTGTGATATGATACTTCAAGGTACACTGACTCGATGTTTTCTGTTCCAGATAAATCACAACATAACAATCTGTCAGCATGCACAGATACATTTTTCCATTTTTGTTTGGTGTAGGAATTTTCATTTTAGTATCACATTAGTTTGCCTTCAATGTATAGAAGGAACTGACCTAATTTTTGCTGTCAGGCACAAGGAAGGCAGAGCAATAAAGGTGCCTGGGGCAGGAAACCCCCTCATCATATTTCAAAGATCCCAGAAGAATCTTCTCGATGCAGAGAGCAAGACCATAAGAATAAGAAATAACCATATGCTGGTAAGTTTACTAGCAAGATGCTAACAACTTAAAATGTCATATTATTGGGAAAAACCCAAGCAGTACTTCACCAGTTGATTGATATATCTGTGATTCTGACTAATATACATCAGCATGCAATATTTTCCTCTCCCCCCCAACTGCTATCTGTTACTAACGCTTACTAATGAATTCTAATAAATACTGAGGCATGCAGATCTTTGGAGCAAGTTTGCCCAGGAAAATTGCAGGAAAGTTTTGTGTTATATTCCAAAGGGAACATAACATAAATAATGGAATTGGAATGTCAATTCCAACCAGAGTCAATCCCGATCTAATCGGGGACAAGGCACGTGTGCTGGCGTTGATGGGAAGGCAATAGTCCCTTGTCTTCTTCTTCCTAACAAACCTGCACCACACCATACTCACAATGGAAGAATTGAAACTTTTAGAGCATTATGGGCTACTATTTCTTACACTTCATATGGACTGAGGTTTTGGGAAATCTAGAAGGGCAGCTCAGTGATTTCCTGCTGTCTGGGGGAAGCAACACCACTGCTACATCATCTCTTATTTATATGCTGCAGGTAAAAATCAGGAAACTCTTTCTCAGTTTTGTTCCTATGGTTATAAGACCTAAGGCAGGCTGTGAGCTTGTTACAAAGAAGCAAACAAACAACAAGCAAGCAAAATTAAAACAACCTCTTTAGAAAATTTGGGAGAGAGTTTGATATTTGGGGAAGTATATTTTTCATATCTTTTTATCCCAAGAGCTCAGAGCTTTCATGATTACTAGTCCGTATATTCTAAGCCCAGAAGTAGTCGTAACATTTCAAAAATAGGTTTTATATGCTTAAAAATAATTCATGCTTTAATGCTCAGATATCTCAAGGCCTTCTAGACCTGGGAGACTTGGAATTTTTTCTTTCCATTGGCATAAAGGTTTCCCATTTCTAGTCATACTCAATATAGTATATATAGGACATTAAAGCTATGACATTTCTAGGTAAAGAAAATTTGTCACTATAGTAGCACTGATTTTTACCTTTCCAATAGCTCACACAGGTGTCATTTTAGGAGAAATTCCATGTCTGAAATGAAAAATTGGAAATATTAGCTATAGGAATCTGTTCCCATTTGGGGAATGTTGAAATAAATCCTAGGTAATAGGGTCTGAGAAGCAGATAAAGTGGTCAAAGGTGTATGACAAATTCAAATCTAACATATCACTGTAATTTGACACCCCATCTCAAAATATGCCACTGTGTGTCACAGGTTGGTTTGTGAGGCCTATCAATCTATTCTTGAAGAACTGGAAGAGGCGGCAAACACAAAACTGTCCAAAGGACAGAAGTTGTTATCACGGCTCTCCTAGTTAGGGCTCATTCCCGTGGGACTGGTTCCCATATCGGCGCGACCTGGCTATCCAGAGAGCCTGAAAAACAGCCCAAGTCACTCTTTTAAGCCAATCCAGAGCCAAAGGTATTTCACCATTGGAAAGGTTAAAGAAAGAAGTTAGCAGAGGAAAATTGCAGATAGGTAGATCTCAGCTAGGGAGTCAAGATCATGGGGCACTTTAAACATCATCTAGTGCCCAAATCTCAAACCTGGCTAGCTCCTGTTGGGGTGGTGCTTTGAATCACTGCACATAGGGAACTTGCTCATCCTATTTGCCCTCCAGCTGCTCTTCACTCTCTTCACTCTCCTTTGAGACGGAGGTAATTTCCAAGGTCACTTCCAGCTCCTAAAATACTGCTTCCTTTCCCTATTTCTTTTTTCAACCTTGCTTTTCTCTCTTTTGCTACAGCGTAGGCTGCTCCACACCCCTCTCTCAGGAAGCAAAGTCTCCTGGGCTCTTGCGCTCCATGACGTTTAATACACAGGGTGCAGAAACATGGTCGTTCAGACTCATTCTCACCTCAGCATGCCGGCCCCTGTGGTCTAAAGGAGAAAAAGGGGCTGGCATTCTGCAAATACTGACTTTCTTTTTCCGGCCACCTTCCTAATTTTCCTATCAGCCTTGGCAGCCAGGCAGAGCTCAGGGAGGAAGGACTATATAGTACTGATATTACAGCAGTGCTTAAATGGTTTCTTTGGGTCTGGACTTCATGAGGCTGGATGACATAGTCCCTACCCCAAAGAAATTACACTCAAGAGAGCTCATTTGCTTTAGTGATTATTTGTTTACCTTGCTAGTATGTACTTTCACTGGGGGGTCAGGAAGATAACACATACATACACTCTTTCTTAGTTTTTGTCTATTGTAGTTTGCTGATGATAGGGTGGAATGGAAGAATTCATTTTTGTGACATCTTTTATTGTGAGTGGTACGTATAATTTGTCTATATTTTCAACTATAGGTAATTGAATTATCAGGATGTTCTGATATTAAATAAGTAAATATATAGAATGCAAATACATAATGCTGACTGGTCAGTTCTCCTGACTTTTTCTGTACATGTAAATCTAGCCCAACACTTAGTGCCTTTACTTTTTCTATAAAAGCAAACTACTTTTAATGATAATGTACTCCCTAATTTGTTCTCCCACTGGTTTACATTTCCTGTAGCTAGTTTTTCAAATACGTAATGACACTCTGGAGCTCAGGCAATTATTTCCAATGTTTGGGCATATTTATCAAGTGGAGTCCAAGTACTGATCATCTGTAGAGAAAGTCTAAGCACTAGAACTTAGAACTGCCCAGCACTGTCTCCCTAATGCTTCACTCTTTAGATCTTTCAAGCACATGCAAACAGCTATTGCATTTTTGGACACTGTGTGGGGCATCTTAAAATATTTAGCCCTTACAGTTTTTCTCCATGAATCATTCACAATAGCCCTTATGTTAGCTTTTTTGTTCTTCTTAAAGTTCTTTATAATTTGTCATCGTCTTTCTAGGTAGGTAGGTGCCCAGGACCATGTGCAAGCTGTAATTTGTACAAACAAAGATTCATATTCATAATGTTTATAGGCTTCACACAGTTTTAAATTCTGCTCCATGCCCTAATTTCACCAGTAATTGTATCTTTATTTTTCATACCTCGTACAGAAAGAGAAGTGAGCAGCTTTTCTGTTTAATTAGTTTGGTTTCTGACAGCTTTAATGTGCAATATTGTAAAGAACTGAAAGGTTAGGAGATTTTCATAGGGTCCACAGAATTGCAAAGAAAAATAAACATATTTTGCTTATAAAACAGAAGCAACACTGTATGGGATATTAAAATATTTTCCTCTCTTTGTTTTCTCAAAGTGCAGAACTGCTCATTTTACAGTGTAAAATAGGAATATAGGATTGTCATCCTAGCTCCTAAAATAAACCACACACAAATGTATTCATAGTAGCATGCAGATATTCTTCATGACAGTCAGATGTCACATGCAAAATGTTATCTATTGATATTCCTAGTGTTAGATGTCACTGCATAGTAGGAGCTTTTTCTGCATAACAAAATGCATAAAGAGAGTATAGCTGCTACTTGTTATATTTTGGTAGAAAATTCTGTCTGGGAATCCGTAAATGACATATTTTAACTGAAAAAATATATATGCATGGATCGATAATAATAATTGATTCCAGGTTTTTTTTTTCCTGTTCATAATGTGAGAAACTGTATGAAAAAATGAAATGTAGTTCCAGATCCAAATTTTGGAAATGAACCTAATTGTGCTAAAAATGAGCCACACCAATACCTAATGGACTTCAAGATATTTTATGACACAATTAGGATGAAAATAACCTGGGATGATTGTGTGTAATTATTAATAATAGTGATTATGACTGTGATGATAATAATAGTAATAATCAGAACAAAGTTATTCAGAAGCTCAAGTCAGGACCTGGGCTCCACTGTGCTATACAAATACAAAATCATTGTCATATACCTATCACAGGACCACCTGGACTCTCAAATTTTTAACAGAAAGAAGGATAGCTGTTTTTTTTCCTTTGTGTGAGCAGCATATTTGAAGTGCTCTAAACACAGCTGGTATCATATCCATCTTCTCCCCTCATTCAGTACAGTGAGATAAAAAATATGAACATGCATGTAAGGAAAAAATATATGAAAACCACAGATAATATCTTTTATGAATAGCATGGTAGAATCAAACTTTCAAAAAGATGTCTCTATCACCTCTTCTTACTGTACTTTCACTTGAGAACATTTAAACCTCTGACCTTTTCAGCAAAATTTTAGTATCGTCAATATTCATTTCCTGATGTCTGGTTTCTGTCTTGTTGAGTGGTTGCTGTTGATTGACGTACCAAAATCTAAAACACTGTCTGAAAATTCCAGCTCACTTAGAGCTACTCATCTGTGTTAATGTAGTAACCTTCCTTCTTTCACTCAAGCTCTTTTTTATCCAAACAAAGCAAGTCACAGAGGAACACCAACCAGTCCAAAGACTGTAACTTTCTTCAGCAGTTCCTTAAATTAACCATGTGTTACACACTGGGAGCTGGCTATAGAGCACACTGTGATCTATACTGCTTCTACGCGAAAATGGATAAAGACTGCAATTTCAGGAGACATTCTGTTTAAAGCAGATGAGCCTTTCACCTCCATTTTGATGCCTTCTTTTAGATCACATTGTACCTATCTGCCATGGAAGGCCTCCCGACAAAAAGATCCCAAGCATCACTATGGTGAGAGATAAGGATGAGTTTGAAGAAGAAAATGAGGATTTTTTTCCCCATCTTTTAAATGGACGGGGAAAAAAAGCTTTAATTTCTTTTTTGGGAAGGAGGCAAAATATCAACATGGGATCATAATTTATAAGTCTAAAAAGAGATTCAGGGAGGCCAGGTCTTCAAGTTAAGTTATAAGAGAGCCAGACTACCACTCATACCTTTGCATGACTATCATGAATGAGTCATACTTGCTTACAAAAGAACACAACCTGCACATGAGAAGACAAACATATCAATGGTCCAATACAGGCCCCTGCTGAAGGGGATTTATGTGGAGACTTTTCTCCTGATTTTTCTTTTGAATACTTCTGAATACCAAAAGAAATTCATTGAAGAGAAACATCCTCAATTTGTAACAATCATATCTAGAAGACTGCAGACAACTCCTGGAGTAGTGTTGGAAGTAATAGCAACAAAGCAACTGTTTTTCCTACGTGACACACAGCAAGGCTGGATTCTGGCAGGATCTGGTGTTCCTTAATACTTGGGGTGACTAATCTGAATGGGATCAAAATTCAGCCATGTCAATGAATGAAGAATTTTGAAGGTTTTTTCCCCCATGGAAGCACCTTTTTGTAATATTTGAGTGACTTTATGTTGGCAAAATTCCTGCCTCTTTGAGCTATCTTTCTGTAAACTTTTCAGTTATTAAATCTGATGTGAGTGTTCACAGACAGTGCATTTCAACACCTATGCTCTTCTTATACCTTACTCAGCAGTGTAAAACCCAAAAGCCTTCCCACAGCACATGAAGCAATTTGATTACCAACTGTCACATTTGCTCTGACCATCTTTCTCCAGAGAAAGAAATCTGCTGCGGAGTGTGTAACACTCCTGCACACGCAAACACATACGTGCCTGCTGATGGGGTGTGTTGTGGCTGACAGTGACAAATGCTGGGTAAGGCCCCAGGGACGGGAACGCATGTCTGTTCCCTAACTGTTGGGAGCAGGAGACCATCTGCCAATGCCTCAGCACTGGTTTCAGTCTGTATTCCAGAAGGAAGCCAAATTTTGCTGAATCTTAGGCAGTAGCTACCAGCTCCTGCTAGTGTTTTTACAAACAGATCTATACGTGGGATGGACCAGGACTAGCATCACAGTCACCAGTGGAGAACTCATCCAAAGTAGAGCATGTATTACAACTAAAGCCTGCCTAAAAAGAACATCTAAAATGTTAGAATAGAAGGAAATGCTCTCTTCTGAAAAGCTGTGAGGGTTTGACCCTCAGATTTAGCACAGGGTTGAAATTAAAGGAACCTGAATCCTAATTCCACTTCCACCACTCAGTTGCACACTGTAACTTCACTTCTCAGCAGATCTGTTTTTGTGCTGCAAAATGCAGACAAGTACATCCTTTCCCCCACTGTGGGGTGCTTTATTGCATCATGAATTCGTAAGTAAAAGCTAGATATTACTGATCCTCCTTCACTGTAGGGTAGTAGTACAGACAATGGGGAAGTGGCCAGCAAATAAAATAGGAAACGAAATTTAAAAAAATCCCATTTATAGAACAGCTTTGCTCTACCAGCTTTGAAACTTGTTTTACTAAACAGAAAAGAAGAAAATATTGTCATACCTAGCAAGCTGTGGTAAGGAAAATCAATAGGCAAGAACTCAGATGAAACTGTTCTGATATAAAGGTGTTGCCTAACAGGCAATTTGTATTCTTTCCAATACTGCTTATATCCTAATCTTTACCACAGGAAAATTAGACATCAGAGAAAAGTCTCATGATCCACTGAGTTGAACATTTAGAAAATAATCACCATTAATTCAGGGAATAAATTATCCTGTAATTCATCATAACTTCTCAACTATAGCTAGTTAACAGGACTCTGTGCTCTCAATCCCCCCCTTTTTTTCTCATTTGCATTAAAGTCATTTTCATTTCCCTTCAAAACCTTCAGGTTCTGTTTAGTAAAGTGGATACTTTACATATGGGACTCCTCATATAACCAAGAACGGCCAGGAGCTCTTCCTTAATTAGCTCTGCTAGTGCAACCGTGCTTTTTAATTTCAATACTTGACTTCTCTCCCTCTACTTGTGAGAGGTGGCCTTCATACACGTTTTTACAGTAGGGAAACACAAAAAAAGAAAAAAAAAAAGATTTCCTAACCACATTTCCTCTGTTACATTAGCATACATTTTGGAATAAATCTGACTACCTCATGTTTAACATTCTTCAGAAATATTCTGTGATTAAGTTCCAGTGTTTAGTACTGCCACGAGACCAAGGAACTGATGTGCCAGGGAGCAAGAGGGCCTCGTGCTCTCTGTTTCTCCTAGTAAGGATCCATTTGCAGGATTTTGTCAAGCACTGGGAACTGTGCGACTAGCAGTCATCCTTAAACACACGTGAACAGAAATGTTACCGTCATTAGTGTTTGACTGGGTATGTTGTTCCCATGCACAGCATTCATAACCCACAGGTCTGATGCTGTTTCCATAGTAGTCAGTGGAAGCCTGGTGCTGTTAACAAGGAGCAAGGCCCAGTCCAAACACATCTATTTCAAATACACGCAGCATGCAAAGTTGCTGGAAGAAATAAACATCAGCGGGCGGTGCAATACGATATATTTTAATGTAAATTTATTCACTTACCAAGTTCGGGGGGAGCGATCAAAAAAAGACAGAGGAAAACCAAATTGCCACTAGACTTTCACCTCAAAACAGCTAACAAAGCTAACATAAATTTGAGCAGTTGGCCGCTTTGGAAGCACAGTTGCTCAGAGAAAGAGAGAGAGAGAGAGAGACAGCGCAATGCAAAAATGCTTGACACATAATGCTGTCACTGTTAGTGAGCAGGGTTGCCCCAAGTTGGAAGAGCAAGGTGCCCAAGCCAAGGACCACCTCAAAGTCACATAGCTGGAAATAAAGCCTGCATAGCCTAGGCTACATTTTATCAATAACTTAGCATCTTCAGAAAATAATCTCCCTTGCTGCTGGAAGACAGTTGCTGTAGGTAAAAGTGCTGTCAAAGCCCTGCACAAGAGGCTCTTTACACAAATGATAATGTCAGTGAGAACTGGGCTTGGCGCACATAGACTGACCAAAGCGCTGAGCAGTCCGTGTCCCGGTGACACCCTCGCAGTCCAGGGCACTGCAGCTGGAAAAAAGCCTTCCTAAGGCTTTGGCCACACTCCTGCTCTGTGTCACCCAGCCCCACGAAGTGCTGAGCCCTCGTTTGACTTTAAGCAAATGACCTATTCCAGTCACTGCAATAAAACCAGTCAAGCGCT
Source organism: Apteryx rowi (assembly GCF_003343035.1). Lineage (NCBI taxonomy): Eukaryota > Metazoa > Chordata > Aves > Apterygiformes > Apterygidae > Apteryx > Apteryx rowi. The sequence continues at coordinate 526,904 of NW_020450873.1, read as the reverse complement.
ATGTGACAGCCAAAATGAACTGAGGCCGAGGAAGCCACCGGGAGATTTGCCATTCATTCAGAGAACGGTGAATCTCTTTCCTTCTTTCATACTTTCATAACTTTCATAACTGCCTGCTGACCTGTTTATGGAGCACTGCGGGAGCACAGGCATGGTGGCTGATATTGCTGAAGCCAGCAAAATTTGGGCTTGTTACTACTACAGTGTGTGTGTCTCTCTGCCATGGAGGTATTGTTCTCACGCTTTTTGTCTCCACTGAACGCTCATCTGTCATGTGCCACTGGTATATTTAACAGTAGCATACTGTGACTCTGGTTATACTTTGCCCTATAGGGTAACTACTGTGATTTAGAAAACTGTAATTCCTACGCTGGGTCTGACATGTGGCAAAGTAATAAAGTGCTTCTCATTATTGTCATAAATGGGGTTGTCTCAGAGGTCCAGCCTATTACATAACATATGTCTTTAAGTGCAAAAGGACACAAACACCAGTGAAAATAGCTTTGAGCTCAACCTGAGTCTTCTCCCTAGGACACTATAATTCTGATTAGTTGATACTGCAGACAGACTTCACTTACTTGTCAAACAAGCTCTGCTGCTTAATGAAGTGAACAAATGCACCTTTGAGCCTCAAAGGGGAGTTAAACTTGCTGTTTCTTGAAATTAAGCCTTCATTGCCTCAAAACTCTATTGAAGTGTCAGCAGGTATATTCCAAAAATGGCATATACAAAAATGACTGCCTTCCCCTCCTTCTATTCTCTGTTCACCCATGTAGAATCTAATTCTGAAAAACAAAATTATCTGCTAATAATGCTGATCTAATCTCCGTTCCCATATCTGACAGTCTGCAGGACTGGCTTTTACGACCTTTGTGCGGTGATTACAATTCAGTGATGTACCAAAAGATGGGGCAGATCCACACTTTGTCCAATTTGCTATCTTGCTTCGGGCTGCTCCTCAAAAGTAGTGATTTATGTTGTGGCACTGTCCGGTGTTGCAGCAAAAAATTACTAGGCTTTTTTTTTCATTCTTTGAAAATTAGTAGCATAGTGTGCTGCCATATCTCATACCTGTCTTTATTTGAAGGGTTGTGTCTACTTTTCAATTGTTCTCGTGTTGCTGATGCCTTAATAATAATTACAGGGAACATCAGCCTCAGAAAGCATTAGTATAACTGATTGCAGGAAGGTAAGGGGTATTCTCCCACTGGTATATGGATGATGTACGTACATAATTTCCACAAAAGCTTAAGGATTTTTTTTTTTTTTGCACATCTATTCTTCCTGCAGAGATGAGCCACACTGTCTGACACCCGCCTGGCTTCAACTGCAATAGCAGTAGTTTCGTTTGCCGAAACTGGGAACAAACAAAACCCAGCAGGTTCGCTTGAAGACTGAAGTCAGACAAATCTTCAAGGAGAGGTTTTTGAGGCCAAGTTTGATGCTCCTGTCTGAGCAACAGTGCTGCTCTGAGAGGCAGGGTGTCCTTCAGGCACCGCTTTTGGCTTTGGAGACGATTTCCTTCCCCCCCGGTTAAATCCCATTGCCCTCGTTGCTGTGGGATGTGAAGTGTCCTGACCACTGCCAGCACCGCGTTGCACAGCACGCTTCCCCTTCTCTGCCTCTTTTCAGAGGGGGTTTTGAGATTATTTTCCATGAGATCATGTCACAAATCTGCCAAAATAAACAAAACCACTTCACAGGGCCATCCCCAGCAACACGGCTGAGTCTGCTGGTGGGGCTTCTCTGCACCGGGACCCTTTGTTGCCTTCTGCAGGATCCTGGTGGCAAAGTCCTCTCGCGAGCACATTGTGGAGCCGCTCTGGGCCACACAGGGCCCACTACAGAGTGTGACTGGGCGAGAAACTCATTTTTTAAAGAAATCTGGCTTCTTTACAATTTTTAGTTACTTTTTTTCTTTTCAATCAAACAAAAACTCTCTCTCTGTTCTAAACGAAATGGAAACTCAATGAATTTTATTGTTCAGGAAAAAATATCCTGCATAAGTGTCAATCTGGGTGAGATTGTGTATGTTTAGCTATTTCTGTTCTGAGAGTGTGGAGTGCTCTACATCTAGCTGCACATTTCATTCTCGACCTCTCTTTAGCTTCTGGTAAATTCTGGAGTCCCATTTTGTAAGGCAATCCAAAGACCTTTGAGTATGTTGTCTCCTTATGTGTATCTACTATTCATAAACAATTTAATGATATACACCAGATGATAGTACAAAGAGAATGATCGTTTCAATAATTACATTTTCTAAAAAAAGGTTCTGTTACGCTGCTCCCACTTGGCACCTTACAACAGTTTCTAAGAGGAAAATTTATTCTGATTTAGAAAGAGTAAAACATTGCATTGTAGAAATGGTAAATCACTGCCTTTCAATTTACTTAATGCCATAAAACTCTATAGCGATGCTCATTCCTGCTTTTTAAAATGTCGGGCAGTAAGAAAAGTGAGAAATAAATGGCATGCTATATAAATGGCATTACTGAAGCGCTGGCTCTCCCCGGGGGTAGCGCAGGGTGGAAGGGAGCTGCAGTTCCCACGCCAGAGCCACGTGGGCACCGCGTGGAGCCACAGGCAGCAGGAGAACTGGGCCACGAGCCGGCAAAAGCCCCAGGGAGCTGCGGAGCAGAGCTGCCACTGCAAAACAGCAGGAGAAATGGCCAAATACATTGACACCAAGAGGACGGGCAACATGTATGCATGTAGAGCGTCCGGCCAGCCACCTCCGATCTCCCCGAATATAGAGGGTCTACACTTGAAGCACAAAGTTCTTCAGCTGCAGAACAAAAACCCATGAGTGCTACGGTCGCAATCAGTGCTCTATGCAGACACGGGAGATATTTGCTTACCTCACTGTGTATTGCGGTGCAGCGAATAAAAATTATTTTTTCCCCAAAGATGGATGTATTGCAATCTTCTTTTAATAAAAATGGAATGCAGCTCGGATAAAGTTTATCAGAGGGCTGAACCGCTTGGTGAGACAGGATATGCACAGGTTTAAAGAAAATTATTTTCAGGCAGTTACGGGGATGATAGTTATCTGTGGATGAAAAAAAATGACACAGTAGCAAAATATACTAATCTGAATGGGTCCTGCTTTCCGATATATATTGAGACTGTATCTGAGATTACTTGAGTAATCCTTAAAAATTGCTTGGGCGATGTGTTTGGAATGAATACAGGAGTATTTCTTCACTGATTTGTGTTCATCATATCCTGGATAAGAAAGATCATGTTGTTCTGGCTGATTTGTGTGATTTAAAATTTTAAATTCAAAACACGTGTATAAAGCCATCTTCTTTTTAATGGAAGTTTTAACTGAAATATCTTAAAATCAATCAACAAAGTGATCACCTCTACCCGCTCCGACTGAATATCAGAGTTATATCAACAGCAGTATTTTAACTCATGTAAGACAACCAAATATTATCTTCCCAGAGAATCAGTATGTGCTGTGCCATCCTCCTGTCGTCGGAGAGGTTCACCTCCTTCCTTTTCCCATGCGGGGCTCTGGGCTTAGCCCCTTTGGCTTTGTGCCCGTTCTCATTTGCAACAAAACAAACCATGGACACGAAACTTTCTACTAGTTTTCTACCGCTGCTGATGCTGCGTGTTTCTTGCCTTTTCCCTTGCAAGGTTTCCATTTGCAGTGGCCTCCACAGTTCCCTGTTAGCACTTCTCTCATCTGTTTTATTAGCCAGCTACTTCAGAAAAAGGGGGGGTTATATTTAGAGTATTTAAGGCACTGCAGCAATACGTGCAGCAATTAAGAAAAACACAGCGAAGGAAATGGATCTTCGGTTGAATCCAATTATCCAAGTGTGAACGTATTTGTACTCATTTTAGATCTGTACTGGTACATCCCAGGGTGGATACAGCTCTCCTCTCAAAGTGCCTTCTTACGGAGCTGGCGTTGACAGCTAGATGATAACTGCAGTTTATAAACTCATATCTAGCATGCTGGGCTTTTTACAGTCTTTAATTTCACTACTGCTTTCCCTGTAGCTTATTTCTGTACAGTTTCTCTAGTTTGAATTCATTGTTCCCTGCCTGCTTTTTTTCAGACTGAATCTCATTTTATTACCTACTTATATCTCTAAATTCTGCAGGTCTCTTTTTATTATTTTGCCATCTATCCTGGGTTTTGCAACACCTTACAATTTAGTATGATCTGTAAATTTAATTAATGGCATGTTTGCCAAAGACCATAAGGAGTCAAGTCAATTACACAGCCAAAAAAGAAGAAAGGAAACCTTTATAGTGCTATAAATGTTCTGCTAAAAATCCTGCTCTATCAGGAAACTTTATACATTTTTTGGCCTTCATAGATACAATTACAAAATGGCCTGTTTTATCCACACTGTTTCTGTCATTTAATAATTTTAAAATATATTATTATCAAAGTAAATAACAAAAAAATTAAAAATGACAACTTAAATCCTTTCTCTGGAAAGCGCTGAACAGAGTTAGACAAACATTCATAGTATACATTTTGCTATAACATCTCAATTAAACTCACTACTCTGTTACTTGAATAGAAATAGCTTGGATTGGTTCAGACATTATGGGCAAACGCAGGCAGCCAATTAATAATTGATTTTATTTAGAATGCTTGCTTTTTTTTTCCAGTATTTCCATCATGTATTATATATACAGTGCAATTATGTGATGCCTCAGCCCAGTCTGATAACATTTGAGCAAAGTCTGTAATTCCCTATCATTATTATCTCTAGACTATTATGATGCTGGTAGGAATTAGAGCAGAGCAACTTCCATCATTCTGCTAGGAATAACAGCAATTACTACTTTGGTCTCTGACTGAGGTCAGAACAAATAAATCAAGGCAGATAATTGTTACCATTTCTGAAATTCATCATTAGCTGTAGCTCCATTTCTAATGCAGAAGGACACATTATTGGGGCTGACCATGATAGCTGCTCATGGCTTAATCTACAGAAAAATTACAGAGCTCATTCCCTCTGTCATTAGGCCTTTTGTTCTTAAAGTGTTCTGTGAGGGTGAAGTGAAGATCATCTGGAGCACACTAACAGATTTTAACTTTTACAAAGTAATTTGAGACTTTGAAAATCAATTCTGAATGTTTAGTCTGAGCACCTGATTTTCAGACAGTGCTGCTCTCCATTGGCAGGGAAGAAAAGAAAAGGGGGGAAGTTTACTTCTTCTTTATTGTTTTAAAATTAAATCCTAACTTTTGAGTGAGATAAAATATATGCTTTTTAAAGCATGGGGCAGAATTTGTTGTTTATTTTGTTAGTGAAAGAACATAAATGAAGGTGTGTGATCCAGCAAATCATGAATGCACCTAAGTTCAATTAACATCAATGATACAAGCTTGCCCATTAATTCAATGTGCACACAAATTTCTCCAAGGAAAAGTTGAAGTCCTGTCTTACTATTTTTATATCCTTAGTTTAATCTGTAATTAATTGCTTTTACTTTTTTAGAATTTGTTTCCATAACTTATTGACCTGCAGAGATGACACAGGATCTCCTTTTCCTTACAGATTTGTGCCTTTCCATAGGGGCAGCTCAATGGTCTAGGCTGCACAGCCTAGGTTACATCAAAGGGCATTAAATACCTGTATTTAGACTTAGAGTAGCATTCGGGATGTCACGATGACTGCAATGATTCTGAGCATTCAGACACATTAATTTTATGCTTGGGAAATGGTTTATCCTATTTTTAAGAGAGAGATAGCTGACACAGACGTAGAATCAGCAAATTCTCCTCATCAATACAAGCACCTACTGTCAGTCTAAGAACCACTAGGTATTATTTACTGAACACGGCAGACGCGTCGCTCCTGTGGGTTCACAGTAGAAACCCCTCAGTCCTGCTCAGCCGTCAGCCCACACAGCCTCCCCACCTTCATCTCACTTCTCACCACTAACAGTCGCTTTGGGGAGATGCTCTTCATTCCACAGTTTCAAGTTTCTGACTTTAGGTTCTGCCCCACAAACTCTTAAATGAATCTTCAGCTAATTTCTGCTCGGAGCCACCTGTGGTACTGTGTAAACAGCTCTTTTCACTCCGAAACTATCCAAGGAGAATGCTCTCTGCCTTTAACTTATGATAAAATGTGTATTTATCATCCACACATGGGAGGCAGTGCAGACGTTAGAGCTGGGGTAAAGAGGGGTAACCTAGGGTATTTGAGGGTGCAATCATATAGAAAACCAGAGCACAGCAGCCCCCAACAAAGTAGCTATCCAGCAAGTAAGAGGTGAAACGGTGGGGATGAGAGAGAGGAGGAGACGCAGTGAAATCCATGAAGGACTGATGCTCGTTTTATCATGCACTGTCTTTCTGGAAGGCGTTCCGATGCCACGGTGATAGGCGCAATGATTAGAGGAGGCCAGAGAAAACCGCAGACTAAACGCAGCCTTCTGCAAGAGCCGTACGCTCGGGAGGCCTCGGCGGGCTCTGGCGCGCTCGCACACGAGGGGCACTCGGGGAAGGGCGACGGCCGGAGCCCGCACGGGAGCTGCCGACGGGCGCCCGCAGGCACACACCACACAAAATAGCACACTGCTTTCTTTTCTCAGAGACAGGCACAAAGCGCATGAGAGGCAACAGAAAAATCAGCATGTTAGTTGAGCTGTCTGACAAAAATGCTCTAGCTGTCACTCAAGCACCTCATCGCTGCTCGGAGAATCGCCAGCTACAGACAACGGTGCTGCTGAGCCGCTGTTGAACATCAGTGAATTGCAGACAAAGTTCAGTATAAGCTGTGTTAAATGCTTTTTCTTTCAGAAATGAGCACTTAGTTCTAGCACGGGCAGAGCCACCGAAATCTTATGTGACTAGCCCAGGTCTTCAGGGCTGATGCATGGAAGGAAGGGGAGGACCCAAAAGCCACATCCCTCCCTCCTGGTGGGAAAAAACAAAAGATTGAAAAGTGATTCACTTGTTGAAAAGGCTGATTTGTTTGATTTTATAGGTAACAATAATATTTTAGTAATTCTAATTGCAAGCAGTAATTATGCAGCTGGGCCAGATCAGTGTTGGAGCACAAACACCTGTTTGTGTGCTTCCAGCTGTTATCCACTGGAATTAATTAATAAATACATTGTATAGATATTTTACAGTCATTTTATGATCACCACCATTTTCTTTCTCATCTGTTCTGAAGCACATGCTTTACTGTAGAGTTTCTTTAGACGGAGAAAGAAAGCGGGTGCTTGGGGAGCGATAGCATTTAGTATTTCCCCAGCTTTTCTTTCCTTTGTGTAATCACTTTTCACACCTGAAGGGAACACAACATGAAAAGGAGACAGAGGTAGCTGATAATGAAACAACAGCTTAATTCAAATGGGTGAGGGAGGTTTATTCATTTCCAAATGAGAAAGGATGCCAAAAGTCGGCTGTAAATCTGAATGTCAAAATTGCTCAGAGCCCAGTATACCTCCACACCAGCAGCAGGCTTTCTGTGAAGCTTTATGACACTTACAGAGCTATTCACAAATATTTCTAAGCAAAGGTTGCAATCACTTATTATCCTGTTTATTCCAGAAGTGCTCAGGGGCTGACTGAACGCAGAGCCCCGTTGTGCTGGGCACTGCGCAAACAAAGCCACGGAGACAGCCGCTGCCTTGCTGGGCTTACCGCACTATTATTCTGCTGAAATGCAATTTAAAATGTAGTGCAATTCTTCTGGCTCCTAATGAGAGGGGAAAATGTTATTTCTTGATCTGTGTCAGTTTGTTGGATGGGTTTAGGACAAACAAATACAAATGAAGCTATATATTTTAATATATTTGGAACAAATGTTTAGATAAAACCAACAATTGGCATAAGAGTCGCAATGCCTTTCAGGCTGAAATCACCCCGTAGGGTAGGCGAAACGTGGAGGTGGTGGAGGTGACGGGGAGGGATGGTGATGTTAAATGGGGCGCTGTGTGGCCAGGAGACAGCAGCTGCCAGCTGTGTTCCGCAGGCTGGGACACAGCGGCCCGGAAAGGCAGCGGCTCCCACGCTGCCCCGAGCACAGCCACCAGCAGCAGACCCCGGCTAAAGCTTTTAGCAGAGCCACCACTCCAGACAATGTTCTGCGCCCACTGGGAAAACTGGGGAAACTACCTTTTGAGTAGTTTAGGATCCTGAAAGGATAGACAAACACTGTGTGGGATTTTTCAAAAGCAGTTCAGAAACAGCTGAAAATCGCAGGGGTACCTTCCTGTATCAGGAAATCAGAAATCCCTACCTACCTATATAAAATGTGGTCCTTTAATAGCAAAAAACTCCTTACTTTTTCCTCTGAACAGCTCTGGAGCATAGATTCTCAATGCTCAAAAGGGTAAGCAGCCAGACTTTTGTCCTAAAAGGTTAAAAAAATAAAGGAAGGGGAAAAAAAAGAAAAAAAAAGTTTCCAAGGTTTTTTTTTTATTATACAATTTCAGGCACAACTGGCTGAGGGAGCTGCTGATGTCTCACTACTTGAATGCTGCATTTCTTTAATTAAGGAGAGAAAGGAACCAAACCTGCACCATCCAAATAGCTTTTTAATAGCATTCCTTTCTCTGTATTCTTTTAATTCAACCTATACCATCATTTTTTTCACATTTGCCTTTCTATTTATGTTGCGTTTAGGGACGATTTGTTATGATTGGCCAAAAGAGATGACAGAGAGAGTCCTAATGAGCTCTAAAAGCAGCTCGGGGCCGGGAAGGCAGGTGGCTCAGCTGGGTTTCAGGGTGATCACACATATTTGCGGCGTTGCTTCTTGCGTCCACCTCTTGGGATCAGAGCAAGGTGAAGGCAGCCGTTGCACAGCTAATTTCAGCTCCCAGCACAGCATCAACCCAGGGCACCTCAGATCACCCGGCCAGGCTGCATCTCCAAGCAAAGGGCACGGAGCCGCTGGCCCCTGCAAGCACCAGCCTCGGCATACAGCAGTCGGACTAGATGTCAAAGTCAGTTACTGAATCTGAACTTTTCTCGTAGGAAAGACAGCCAGCATCCCTACCTCAGCAATGCAATCTGCCCTGGACTCAGACACGGTGATCTTTGCACCTGGGACCTTCCCTAACTTTTAGCAGACCCATGGAGACAGGCTGACAGTGGTATGCAATCCAGGAAAAAAATTATCGCAAAACTCTGTTCTAGTTAATAGGCATCTAAACATACTTGGCAGAAGCATTTGAATGTCCATCAAATTACAGGCGAAAGTGCTGAAATAGTCTAATCACCTGGGGAAACAGCCCTGTGCAGAGCTGGCTGTGTACACGAGGCAATAACACAAACCACTGCTAACTACTTTTATGCCCACCCCTGGGGGATCTCCTGCCCAAACGAACAGGTGAGGCATCAGCTGTGCCCAGTGCTCAGGTATCTGAGGTCCAGAGCATACAGGAGGAATGAAGTTCGCTTGCTGGAAGTCAAGGACTGATGGGTAGGATGCCTGAGAGGAGTAAGGCGAGCGGCGTGCTGGCTCTGCCTCTGTCGTGAGCAGCTCCACAGCCAAGGCTAAACCATTCATCTTTTCTGCTCCTTCAACCAGAATGACACTTAAGGCAAATGAGTATCCATATTGATCAGGACCCTACAAGAAAGGCAATTTTTAGGGTGATGAAACTCATTGAAAAACATTACTTTTTATTACTTCTTAAAATATCTACCAATGACATGATATCATGGTATGACTTCTTAAAATATCTACGAGTACATCTTCTGGCACCACGGTGACCCCGGCATGTTTTTCACAAAGGAGAATTTTCTTCAGCAACTTTCTGTTTTGTATCATTTGTCACGAAATGTTGAGCATGTGTTGTTTAATGTCAAGCAGAAGCACAACTTGGATATTGCTTATGCTCATTCCCCATTTCCCTTCGCATCAAATCTGCTCATTTTCTGAGCAAGTATTTCTTTCGCCCATGTGTTTGCGATAAGCACTGAACAAAACCTATCTGTTGTTACAATACCTCCTGGAGAAAAACAACACAATTACAATTTTATGACTAATGAATTTCAAATGACCCCAGGAGAAGTTCCTGGCAAACATCAAAATGAAAACTGGGGTGTGTGGTGACTTTCTCTTTAGCTGCCTTTGCAAAGTGTGTTGGGATAAATCCTCTAGCAGAAGTATTGTCTCCTTTGGGGCTGCGAAGGAGACATGCTAAACATTCACTTCAGCTTTAATAGAGATGGAAGCTTTTCCCAGGTAGTGGATTTCACATGTATAATACTTGCTGGTAGCCACCAGAAGCTATGATTTCTGTACTTGTGGGATTTCTCTGTTTTTCTTCCTCCAGAATAAGAGAAAATAAAAACGAATTGACTTTACAAGATCCAGGAATACAAGCATCTGTGACACTGGTAAAAGATAAGATCTAAATAAAACCTTCTCAAAACCAGAGAGGAATAATCATGACAAGCAATGATTTTTGTTTTCTAATAACACATGGCAGCTGGATTAAGACATCAGGTCACCCATGCCCCGAGCACTTACTCCAGTCTCATTTCCTAAAGTTCAACTGGCAGCAAGTGCCTCTGTTTGAGTTATTTTGATATCTTGAGTGTTAATCCTTGTGGCATGCAGTAAATATCCTTTCTGCAAATGCAAGTCACATTCTTTACCCACCAAAATATTCAAACCTCATTTCTGATAGTCTGTAAAGTGTACCGGAGGTGGCTTTGAATCAGGTGACAAATTTATCTTCCAAAAACATCTGTGCTTAAATCGCCCACTAAGGTACCTCATACTGCTTCCTATCCAACAACTTCTGCGAATTGCTTTCTTGCACTAAAAACCAAAACCACAGAAACGCTGATTATTCTAAATCCAAATGAGATCGTGAAAACACATTCTGCAAAATGACAATTAAGCAGTAGAGTTTTATTTATAGTTGTGAAATAAACATCAGCTAATCATCACCACAAGCCCCAATTTCTAACCCCAGTTTAGGTGAGATTTCAGATGCCTAATTCATTATCAGCTTTCAGCAATGCCTGCTCATCAACAACAGTCGTTTCACTTTAGACAAAATACAATGCATGTGATACGGCTGTAATTAAATCATACTCCAGGGAAGAGATAATAGTGAATTATAAGATGCCTTGAGAAGTGATAATAATTACTCCATGGGGGTTCTTTTTATTAGAGTTTAAATACTTTTAAGACTTCATAGAAAAGACTTAATTTGAAAGAACTGCTAAAGATGAAAGTAAACAAAAGCTAAGCACTGTTAGTCCTATCTGTCACACACATCTCTGGCAGTATTTTTCAGCTCTTTTGCTTCCACTTTAGCCCCAAAAGATTAGCCGTTTGCCTTCAGAAAACACTATATTATTCACCAAAATTCCAGGTAGTCACCTAAATACATTCAATTAATTATGGATTGAGAGTTGCTACGCAGATGAGAAATTTAAGGGAGAAACTCCTCTGGAGAGTTCCTTGGGAGTCTGATCTCTGAAAAGGTGACCTAAAATAAATAGAACGATCCAGAACATGGAAAATACAGAGCTCTGGAAATGGAAGCAGAGGACAAACCTACCGTCTCCTTATAAAACTGGTACTATTCCGACCTGGAAAAAGGCTGAGACTTGTCTTGAGTTCCAGTTTTGTGGAACAGCGCTGGATCTCAAAGAGTCATATGTGTGCCTCCTTAAAATTCTGGTTTGCTTTATTGGTTGGGCACCAGGAAGAAAATAGGTCTGCAATGTTTGAGAAGAAAATGTCTCATTCAGCCTTAAAGCACCGCTTCATTCTGATTGGAGAAGATGACATTGCATTATTCAGTTTGCAGCTCTGCCTAAGTCAAAAAGCAGGGAGCTGGGTGATGGAGCAGCTCCTGCGTTCAGCCCTTCAGTAGGGATTGTGGTGTAGGCCTACTCCCATCAATGCCAATGAGCTGGGGGGGTTCATTTGCTCTTGGTTTTGTCCAAAGCAAAACTTCATGCTTAAGGAATTGTCATTTTATGAACATTAGGTAAGATATTCATACTGATGCCATTTATGCAATAGTCTAATATACAGTAACTGCATTAGACTCTCATGAGTTTTAAGATATTTCATAAAAAGGGTACTATGTAGGTTAGAGAGACCATACGGGTGTCTTTCATCAGTGTTTATTGGGATGAATTTGAGACGCTCAGATCTTACCACAGCTTATTCTGTTCTTTATATGGAGTTTTTTCTGGTGGAGAAATCAGACTTAGCTGTTTCAAAGGACCAGAGCCCTTCTCCTGTTTGCCACCTTCTGTTTCTCTGGTATGGTGGGCAATTTTTGAGAGTTACTGCAAACCCTTGGACAAGTACTTTGTGATCCTGATGATTTGCTACCACTAAATATGCCAGTCTATTTTAAAACCACCTCAATTAGCATTTCAATGCAAGACATTTCCCCAGTAAGAAAAGACAATGTTCGTATATGGGAACCTCACCATCCTCTTCCATAGTGAACTCTGATGCAAAAGATTCATTTTGCTCTTCTGCCATGTTGTTATTCATCCTGAGTGAAAGTCCTTTTACACTCTGTTTATCCATCAAGCCCTCTAATTCTTTGGCTGGTCAAAGGCAAATGCTAAAAACAAGTTATCATCACATGGATATGAGTGAATGAATGAGAAGCATTGCTCAAATTATTTGCTTTCCAGCTTTATGAAGTACTGTGTTTCTGTGGAACTCTGTACATAATTTAACTGCATTTTCGACCTATAAAGACCTGTTAAGCAACTGAAAACTATACCATTTCTCTGTGAAGAATTAAACTCACCTGACACTCTTTCATAATAAATACAAATGAAAAGCAACTTACAATGAAATAAAATATAATTGAGTCCAAACAGGTGAGAATAGTGAATAGTGAAGTGATAAAAATTCCCTGCCATGCTTTTTCAAGGATATGAAAGAAATACGGTGCCCCTTCTTTGGAGGCTCTTCTCAGGAGACAAGTGTTTTGCAAATTGCATTCCTCTGATGATAGAGAAGCATTTCACAGAGCTGGCAGCCGTGCTGCCACCGGCTTATTAATGTTGCATGATAATAGATCAACTCTGAGTCGCGAGCATTGTTGCACAGGTTTAACTCTGTGCAGTTTTCCAATGCCCAAGATGTTTGAATGCTAGCACTCTCTACGGCATAACGTTTTCCCAGTTGCCAAGTAACAGGCACCAAGCAAGTCCCCATGCATGAGAAACGGCAAAGCAAAAGGCAGTGTCTCTCACGACCAGGGTGACAGCCAAATGCCAGCTTACTTGCCCTGTGAGCATCTGGATGCTGATGGCAGATCTGTGTGCACCAGTGATGCTAAAGGGCATTTAAGATCCTGCTTAGCTCTGAAACCACAGCAGGACATGGTAGTCTTCTGATAACTCTGAGGAGACACACAGATCTAGCACTGTCAGAGATACAGAGCTGCATGCTTATGCCGGGCTCTGCTGGCTCGCTGGGAATGGTCTCCTTTTTAAGGGTCCTCTATTGCTTTCTAAGAAAGATTAAAAAATAAAATAAAAGTTACAAGTGCTGTTATGTAAGCTTATGTATTATTCCAAATTGCCAGGCCATTTTATAGTATTTAGAGGGCTCTGCATTATTTTATCAACATTTCTCTAAAATCCTACAAAATCTATTTGCACTGGACAGAGGTGACTAGTGGATGGCAATGCAGAAGAACAATGACATGTTTTAAACTCTGAGGAGATGAACAGCAAGTGTCTTTTCTCCTTAGAGCCACACTAGAAAAGAAGCAGGAAAGTATTGACCTAGCAAAAGCCGGATGGCTCTGAAAGCGCACCAGCATGCACAAGTGCGGAGGTTCATTTCTCACATTTCATGGGCCTGTATATTTAATGACTGAGTTTAGAAGCACAGGTATCAAAATACAGAGAGAAAGCCTTTGCTTGAATATTTTTGACTCAGGAAACATCAAACGAAAACCCGATTAAAGAGGCACAGATAAATGTCTGTAATATTACCTTGACTGATCTCCTTCTGCACCTCCAACATACACATTACATGCCATGTGAGTGCATCCCTGTGCCTTGAGCAGATCTAATATATATTCATATGCACTTGCAGATTATCAAATCTTATTTTTCCCTAATATTTCTCCATTAAATACCTATTTATCCCAACCAGAATTCAGGTTGTATTCGTTATTCTTGAAAAATCCCTGGATTAGCAGAACACGAGAGGGAAAAGCCTTGTCGCTTGCATGTTCTCAGCAGAATAGGTTTTCCCCAGTGTCTGCCCTACACATGCTGTGAGAATGGGTTGCTCATTCATTCATTTAATAGCCTGTTAACTGGGCTTGCTACCTAGGATCTTAACTTCGCCATGGGGAAAAAGGGGCACTGTGGTATCTTGAGGCCACTTGAATTTAGCAGTCCCCAGGGCTAATCTATGCTTGCTGCTTGGACTCACCCTTGCCACAGGGGAGGCAAAACCGAAAATGAGTGCTGAGCCCTTTTTTCCCCTTCTTCTGCAATATTCTAATAAATCAGGGCCACAGATGGGAAGGTCTCCGTGCTATTGAGGAGCCCTGTGCTAAACCAAAGCCAAAGGCAGGCATTTGTCATGCATCTGCTTTCCTTCAGCGGTGGGTGGGGAGCCGGGGACTGCTCTCAATAGTTTTAATACGTGAGGGAAAGTTCAAATTTCACCAAGCGTATCCATCATTAGCAGGGTCAGTCCTGGCTTCTCATAGACTCCTCCTGCATACATGTAAATGTCGTCTCCGCCACCCCCTGCCTCCCAAGAGGTGCCAAAGTCTGTCTCTTCGAATCACTACGTCGCCCAGTCACTGGCCAAGTTTTGTCAGAAAACATCCCCGTCAGCGCTGCTCTCCCGCTAATCCGTCCTTCCCAGGCGATCTGCCCTCCCCTGAGGATTTTCTCAGCGCTACAGCTAGGCGCGCGCCCCGCATGTGACTTTCGCTGGCACGGGGCTCTAACGAGACCCTGGGAACCAGCCTCGCTTTGCAAATTGCTTGAGAAGTTCACTTAACCGCTTGCTCTGAATGTGATTAATGCTTCCTCCTCTCCACATTTCTGCCTGTACCTGCGTTCCCTCGGCAGGAGGCAAAACGAACAGTCTGGGAAAGGTGTTTCTGTTTGAGTGGCCACGCTGACTGGCTCCAGGATGCATGGGTTGTCAGCCAAAGGCTAAAGGTGATTGTTGGCCAAAACATCCGCTGTTGAGCTGTTTCGGGGGCCCTGTTCTACACCACCACGCTAGGTCTGCCTCCAGCGGTGGCTGTGGTCCAGCTAGGGCGTGTGCTGCGGTGACACCGGCCACGGTGGGCCCGTAGCTCTGCCCATGCTCTTTCACCCCCATAGGGAGCAATCAAGGATTGCACCTCTTTGCAAGGTCCGCCCATCGGGTAGTTTGGCCTCCAGATATAGCAGCTGGCCAAAGTGCCTCAAGATTGCCCGGGTTTTGACAACCAAAGCCAAGAAAAATTGCTTTGATCTCTGATTCCAGCTGGCAGCACTTGGGCAGCTCTGCAGGAGAGGTGAGTGGTGGGCAAGGCTTTGCCCCTCGCTTTCTGCTCCCAGAAGGGCTGCTCTGCGCATAGAGGCATTATGGAGATTTCTAGTCCAGCTCTCGGCCAAGCATCACCTCTTCACAGCAGCCAAGGAAGCACTGAAGTGTTCTGGCCAGCAGCAAACTCGTTTTAATTAGAAGGTGAGCATTAATCAAAAATCAAAGTCTGAACTCCCTAGCTCCAAAATTTCACCATTTCCCCAGGTTTAAATTTCATATTTTAATCTTCTCTCACGCCAGATAATGGAACTTCAGCCAGGCAGGGGCAGCATCTTTTTATTTCTGTTGCAAAGTTCCTGGAACAGTTTCAGAAGCTGTGAAAATAATCACACTAGGCATTAACTCAAGAGCCAGCAGCTAGCTCTGTAGGTAGGCAGCTGGCTCCACTACCTCTGTGGATGAAGGAACATGGCCCAGCAGCCAAGGCTGGGAGAAATCCATATCCAAAACCTGCTCAGCTTGTAGTCCCTGTGTGATCAGGGGGACATTTTATCTCACCTGCCTGAGATGGAGTTTTCCCATCCATCAGATGAGGATAAATGACATTTTTACAAATGTTCTGCTACATGCACATAAATAGCGCTCAGCATTGCTGGCCCTCTCCCTGCACTTCATTAACATGTACTTTAATTGCTGCATTAATATTTGTTCCGTTGTTTCACTCCCACTCTCCAACGCCTTTACGGACTGTCTTCACGGAATAATATTTTTCAAAATTGGCTTTCCAAAACAAAACTCCCCACTTTTGGGGGGAGGTGCAGATCGTTTTGCCTGTTTGTGCAGTTGTTTCCCATCCACCTGGCTGCCTCTTCTTCATGCCTTCCACAGCTTGTTAAAATTGGGCAATACAGGCTGAGCACATTTCTTCAACATGCTGCACTCACAACGAGGGTTATTTATCAAGTGTACAAGATTCAAAACTGCAAGACCCTGAATTTCAGAGTCATTTGCAGCGTCAGAAGCCACTAATGGCCCATAAAATTTAGCAACTTCTCCATAAGCTGCTGGTTAATGAAAAATCGGTTAAATTGTTCACAGATCAGTTGGCACAGCGCCCTCTGATTCACTGGAAGCTTTGGCTGGCAAAGGTTACATTAACTGCAGGCACGAAGCAAAGAGAGAGGTCAGAAGGATTTGCCAGACCCTGTGGCATCTCCTATCGGGATTTAAGGTCTGCGTGCACCCTCCTGCAGATGCACAGCGGCGCGGCGCTCGGCTCAGGTCCCCCAGGAGCCTCCGGTCGGCTCTGGCGGCAGAAGGGCCGTGCTTCCAGGCGTCCCTGGGCACAGCCAGACAAAGCTGCTTGCATCTCGGCCAGTTCGGAAGTTACAATAATGGAAGTTAAAATCATTAACGAACAGCCAAACAGCCCCAGCCACGGCATGGCAACCAGCTACTCCGTCTGCAGCTCGTTTGGCTCTGCCAGCGGCGAGCGCATCTCCGTCAGAGCAGTGAGCTTTCTCAGGCACTGCCCAGACACAGGTGCTCAAGTTGCCGATGCCACTACCAGGATTAAAGCCAGGCTGCGAGATAGCAGAGGAGTTCAGTTTAGCGAGGCAGTTTTGTTTGTTGACATGTATGCACACCCAGGCAGTGAATCCCTGTTCTGCTCTTTAATTGAAACCATAAGGCAGAGCCGGCTTTCCTCTCTCTGGGAAAGCTGCACATGGAGCAGCAGAGACAGTTGCTGGCTGCGCGTTCCCGCAGCTCTTTGGGGGATGGAGGCTGAGAAGAAGGGACGTCGCAGCACTTAGTTGGCCTCCCGCAGAGCATACATTTGCCTTTTACTGCCCCTGCTGCTGCCTCTCACACCGATTGCTGCTTTAACTCGTGGCAGCTCTGCAGAAAACGCATGCTGCCCTGCATTCGGATGCAACAGTCCGGATGCAATGCAGAGCAAGGATTTGGCGTGCAAGAGGAGGAAGCGGTTTGACGTCAGCACAAATTAATGCTGCTCACCACACTGACATTGCGAGGCCTCAACTGTCAATGCTGGCATTTACAATGCTGTGCAGTTTAACTAATTAGGCACTCGCAGCCCAGCCAGTGCAGCCCATTCATCTTCCGAATGCTGAATGTTTTTGCACTGGCATATGCTACAATAATGAAAATCAATGTTGCTAATGACTTTGCCCTGCCCATTTTTCAGTCACCTTTGCAAATGCACATAATGCTGGGAATGCACATAGAAGAAAACAGTGGCTTTGAAATGCCCAAGGTGTGCTTCTGCAGGACAAACCCCTGATATGCCTCTCTCTGGCCTGTCTGGAGCACTGTGGAATAGGAGCTGCTACTCCAAAAGAAGCTACGTGACTCTGGGAAAGCAATTGCTACTGAAGGCACTAGAACAGATCAAATTTGTGGAGTCAAAGCCCTTAAATATGTTGCACTGAATCTTTCTTTTCCTAGGACAAGTTTTCAAGTTTTTGCTGCTGCTGAGTAGTTGCCCCCTTTTTCTTACACCAATTCACAAGTTAAAAATGCTCTCTTTCCCCGACCGAGAGCGCACACAGTGCCGGCATGTCAGGCTCCTAGGACGGCCGGCTTTCGGCTTTAGTGGCTAGGAAAAGAAGCATATGCCCTGCAGCAAGAAAGAAAAGAGGATTCCTTCCTTCATGTTCAAAAGCACCATCTAGTCCTCAAGAGATTTACCAGATGTTCTGATTAAGGCAGTTCAATTGCAGTGTTTAAAAGCCTATTCCACCTGCTCCCTGCAATCTCCTCTCTGTGGGCAAGAGGAGCTCTAATTAAAAATTCCCTCCTGCTGCGACGGCTCCTCCCTCACCTTTCCAGAAATCAGTATTGTGCAGACACCCCCCAGGGACCGCTCAGCAGAGGATGACTCCTCTCCTTTTTGTTTTTTCCTCCCCCGCAGTGGAAATCAAAATTGATGGGATTTGAAGGCCAGTCGGTGCAGGACAGGAAAGCTCCTTCCTGAAGCTCTCCCTCCAGCACTGGCCAGCAGTCAAAGCCTCCCCTCCCCAGCCTCAGCTTGCTTGTGCCCTCGAGCTTTTTGGCAGCCACTAACCCATGAAAACACACCTGCACTCAGCTCATAGGAAGAAGCCTGAACCCTCATAAACCTTTAACATCCAATTTGCAGTCTTACTTGCCAGCACTGAGACAGCTTCCTGACAGTCAGCATGTCACAGCGATGTACCGCAGTCAGGCGCTTGCCTTGCGTGGCTCTTCAGAACCAAGGGTCTTGCTCTAGCTGTCCTCTCTGGGGCTGCCTTTGGAGGGAGGCGCCGGTCTGCTGAAGGCACCAAAATGTGGCCTGAGAGCAGGGGAGGTACAAAACCCAGTGTGAAACGTGCTGATACAAAACTCAGGGTACTCCTACCTTGTTGCTGACTTCCCTGCTCTTACAAGAAAAGCTGTAGCCCTTCCGTCCTGAGCAGCCCCCCAGCTCCCAGGTATACGTAGATATTGGGAGCCCTACCATTGCTCCTGCCCCTCTTGATATGGTGAAAAACCTTTGAGTACTGCTGACACCCCCAGATATTAACCCCGGCTCAGACTGCGTGGGGAGTCCTCCTTTTAAAGCCCTTCCTTCATGCCCTCCCTTTTTAAACATATTCCAAAGGAAATGCGATCCTGGATTGTTTTACAGATGCCCTGGAGGTCCTGGCTCTTTGCCTCTGAGGATCCCTATCCCACTGCCGAGTGGGATACAGCAGGATCAGTAAAACACCAGCCCTGCCCTTGAATCTTCCCACTGGCACAAGTTGCAGTGGGACAGAGCCACTGTCCCGCGGCACTGGAGGAGGTGGTGGCCTCAAACTGCTCCAGCCCAGAGTTGCCCTCTTCAGACAGTGGGTCGTGTACGCTGTCCTTCCCCCTTAATCTGCACTCGCTGAAACGCTGTACGTTGCTCTCCACGAGAGCGCCAACACCACAGATGCACTCGCTTGCGCCTCTCCTTTGGCTGAGCCTCCATTTTTTCTTGCGCTGCACTGATGAATTTCTGTAAGCTGCACCCAGGCTGCCGGCTGCAGCCTCATGCTGCTCGGAGAAGGCCAAGCTGGAAACCTTCTTAACTGAATCCTCTGCTGATAAGTGCTACTCAGATGATGGGATTAATATTTTCCCTATTTTGGAATCACTCAAGCATGCAGGTGAATATATGCCAATTTAGCATCTTCTTGAGTAGTAAATATGCTTTTCCCCCCCGAGGGGTTTCTGCCTTTTAGCCCTTGCAGAG
Source organism: Apteryx rowi (assembly GCF_003343035.1). NCBI lineage: Eukaryota > Metazoa > Chordata > Aves > Apterygiformes > Apterygidae > Apteryx > Apteryx rowi. The sequence continues at coordinate 507,185 of NW_020450873.1, read as the reverse complement.
TCGCTAGGTGCATGCCTCTTATTTCACTGTCACACAACTCCTAGGAGCCAATCCCCATAGTAACAGGGCAGGGATGCATGAATTTAAAACTGCAGCAGGGTCTGAGCACTGCAGCACTCAGCATAGGTATGTGTTCAGCATCAGGGGGTATGCACATAAGTATATATAAAAGCAACCTGTGCTTGCTCAGCACATATAGTCTGTGCACAAGTCAGGTAAATGCTGGTCAAATGTGAGCCCTTCATGTACAGAGCCCGTACATGTGCCGTGGCTGGTAAGAGTAAAAATGACTGACTAAGGAATTAGAGATCATTCAAGAGACTGTTCAGTCAAACACGCCTAGCACAGCCCTAAAATGATCAGAGGATGATTTCCCAAGTTGTGTTGTTCAAACAGTTTATATTTGCATATTTTCATCAAAGAACATAACCCTTTAAAATAGGATCCGTCATAGCCCTAACATTAATTTGCATGGCAGGGCTACAGAACTGTGCAACTAGCACCACTTACTGGCAAAGCTACAGACAAAGACATTTAACAAACTTATTTTACCGCAAGCTTCTAGCACAGTAGACTGAACACAAATCTTAGCACTAGCATTTGTATATAATAAACAGATGTAGAACATCAACTCTTCTCTTCCCTGCTGAAAAAAGATAAAGCAAGAAAAAAAAAAAGGAAGAAATTTCCCTCTAAAGCAGCCTCCAGACAGCTTCCAGTAGCTACTGTTCCTTGCAAGAAATAGCTATATGCTTTGGCTCAGTTTGTTATATCCCCCTCCTCTACTGCAATGGGTACAAATCCTCAGCCAGCTTGGGAGCAGGGAGAGGGGTCTGCAGGTCTGCACCTTTTCTCTCAGTTCATCAAAGGGGTGATGTATATCACTCATATGCATATATACACTCATATTTATATACATGTGTGTGCACCTCTGCCAGGACCATGGATAGGCAGCTCTGTCCATCATTTTTAAAACAGAGAAAATGAATCTCATTTGGAGGCATTGCCCTCCCCTGAGATATCCTTCACAATTGCTCAGTTGACACAAGGCTCTGCAGGTCCTGCTTGTGGGGGAGATGCCTTCAGTCATTCGTGTTCCTTTAATCATGGCCAGCATGTAACACACAACAGTTTTTCTTCTTAACAGAGGGTCTTCACAGGCATCCTCTTTGCTGTCTCCTGCTTTGGTAGCTGTGATTTATCTGGGAAACAATGAATCAGTTCAGAGACAGTGTGGTGTCTTCAACTTACAGGCCCCCCTACTGTACTTCTTTGCATTGCTGATCTTGCTTTACAAACATATTTTTTCCAGCCCTGTGCTGTTTATATTAGACTCATCTTTTAAAATTCAAAATCCCAAAGCAATAGAAAGGAAAAAAAATGTTTAAGCTTCTCAAAAGCTCGTGCTTAGGACAGAACTTATGCCAGTTTTGTAAGCTTTTTGGAAGCAGCTGGACATCCCATTTTAGCCCACCATCCATGCAGGTGACAGCTAGCTCACTGCTCTCATGGGTGGCTAGGACCCCCAAAGCCCTGCTCCTGCTGCCCATGCAGGGCTTCAGTCAAGGGGCGAGTTTCACTTGTTTCATTCTCCAAATGGAGAAGGGTTTTAGGTGCCTGACCTTCAATAAATACAAAACCCTCACATTTTAGAGCCCTGTCGGTTAGAAGGATCATCTTGAAAAGGAAGATTTATTAATTAGTTACACTGGCAGTGTCTTTAATTAGGCATTGCTGAGTACCTTCAGTCTTTGTGATCTTCAGCATTCTTAGCTTGTTGTACTTTATTTACATATTTTTTGGACATGTACGTAATTCCTAATTAACACTAGAGTTTACTCCAGCTATTTCAAGATGTCACGTACTGTAGATCTTCAGACGTGTTTACCGGATGCCTGCTGAATTTCAATTACTCCTTTAATCAGTCTGGAAAACCTGTGTCCCTTTTTCGGGTACAGGAACACCCATCCGAGGCATCCAGGGGAAGGTAATCCTGTTTTCATAAGGTTTCAGCATGGGAGCAAATGAAAGATGCTTATAAAATGAAAGCTTTCAGAAGACATTTCTGTCAGGAATTTTAAAAAGAGAATTTGCCTGCAGGGAAATTCGTCTGACAGCAGGCTGTCAAAGGCACATCCCCACCAGGGTGGTCTGCCAGAGAGCCGAATAGCATGGATTGTGTTGGGATTTAAGGAGACCCAGGCAAATGCTATGTTTCTTAAAAGGAAGTGGAAGCTTTTATAACCTAATGGAAGAGCAGACGTTTGTATATCCAATGGGAGCCACAGGGCTCAAATGATAAATCTTAACAAGAAGGAATCTGAGGAAATAAGGGGTGCTCCTCTAGTTTTGCGTCCTTCCCTTGTATTGAACTAAGCTAGCCTTTTAAGAAAGGACCATGTGTGTTTTTTGTAGCTGTCTCCCTCCTCTACACCAGTTTGGCCAAACTCATTTTTGTTAATGCCTCCACCCTGAAATCCAGTTTCTCTCTATTCAGTTTCTATTTCCTATTTTTAGAGTCAGCGGAGAGAATATTTTGCAGGGGACAGTCCTACAGAGACAGAGAAATGGAAGAGAGGACTAGAATATTATGTCTCCTCCCTGCCTAGCTTCCCTGATCCTTACAAAACTCTGTTTTATGCCGGCTAGCTTTCTCTGACCTATCTGCCCCAATGCTATCCATCAAGGTAGTATTCTCTGGTCTTTACAGTTAATGAGAGCTGTGGTCAATATACAACAATAACACCATCTTTCTGAAATGTCTGTGCTTTCTGTTTCTCTAGACTTGCCGCCCCTGCTTTCTTGAGTGGGTCGGATTTAATCTTACCTTTAGTAGGTGCTTATCTCTGCTGAGAGAAGGCCTGAGCTTATACTTTGCACTGCCTGGCTCCCACCCTTGCGCTAAGAGACGATCGTATAAATAAAACAGGTGAATATTTCTGCACCAGCTCTGCAGCTTAGAACACCCCTATTCAGAAGCACACTAATAAAGTCTGATGAACAGTCCTGCCAAAAGCACCCTGGAATATCCTCAGATATAAGAGAAAGAAGGAGAATATGAATAAGGCGTGCAAATGACAAATCTTGCCCAGACATTTATGCGAAATGGAGCTGGAAGGTCTGAACCTTGCAGTCTGCCCCCTTCCCCTCTCCCTGTTGCTAACAGCTTAGTACAGGGAACTAAGGGAGGCTGAGCGCCCCCCCTTCCCCCCCCCCCCCCCATACACACGCAGGTTACTGGTCTTAGTCAGCACCCGCTGGGGCTGCAGTGCTACTCGAAAAATCCTGCTGAGGCAGGCCTCCATCTCAAAGGGCGGGAAGCCGAGAAAAGACTCACAAAGTAAAAGCCATAAAGTAAAGTTTTTTACTGCAGCAAATCTTCTAAATTCTGTAAAAAGGAAAACGCCCAGGCTTCTCACATATGCACAGAGCTGCACCCAGCAGTCCCTTGGCAGAAAACAAAATAGCTGTTTGGGAGGTGAGTGCTGTAAGGAAGGGGCCACCCTTTTATCTGAGTATTTCTGCAGTGTCCAGCAGTTAGGAACCTTGGTCTGTGTGTGCAATGATAACACAACTAGGTAAATAACAGTGACAGCGGTAATAAGAATACTCCTTGTCCTTGGTATATGGAGACATTAGGATTTGGCAGCTAACATGGTATTGCCTTTAATGAAGAATGTTTCTCAGGCCTAGACTGGCTCCGTGAAGTGAAAGCAAGGCCTTGTTTGAATCAGATACGTCTCTTATCAGAAACCCCAAAACCTGCGGTAGCAGAGCCCAAGTATTACAGCTGAGTGCTGGCTCTGAGCAATCACCTCCCTCTGGGAGGGAGCTAGGTACTGGGTTCTGCTTCTGTTTCCTCACTAAAGTGAGAAATCTGCACCTGGTGGAAGTCTTTGGAGGATCATGGCAGAGATTTGTGTCTCTGCATATCCTTCCCTCTGGAGAAGGGAGGGACACATCGCCCACATTGTCTGGAGGCAAAAGTGATGTCCTGGAGAGATTTTCCATGGACTAAAAGATGAAGAAAGGGGAAGGGGATGGAAGAAGGGCAAATCATTCCTGCCCAACCTGATTGCCTCTGTGCTGAAATGTCTAGCTCTGTGGATAAGGGCATTGGACCAACAGGAACTCGTGAAGTTTAGCACAGATAAGTGCAAAGTCCTGGGATGAAATAACCCCATGAAACCCTGCAGGTGGGGAACTGACTGAGCAGGCAGCAGCTCTGCAGAAAAGCCCTGGGAGAGTCAGTGGACAACAGGTCTTACCCGAGTCAGCAGTGTGCCCTTGAGACAAGGAAGGCAAAGTGGGCTACGTTAGCATGGGTGTAGCCAGCAGGTTGAAGGAAGTGAGTATTTCCCTCCACTTAGTAGCAATGAGGCCACATCTGGAATACTCTGTTCAATTTTCATCCCCTACCTCAGTGTAAGAGAAATTCTGATAAACTGGAGCAAGCCCAGCATAGGGCCACTGAGATGGTTAAGGGGCTGGAGTATATGATCTATGAGAGGATGCTGATGAAGCTGGGTAGATTAGCCTTAAGAAGAGTAGGCTAAGGGGAATTGAATTGCTGTCCACTACTACCTGGAGTGGAAGTACTGTCTTCCACCACCACAGAGAAGAAAAATCCACACTCCTCTCAGACGCATAGAATGAAAGGACAAGAGGCAATTGTCACAGGCTGAAACAAGGAAAATAACAACTTGATGTAACTAAGAAGAAATTTACAGTGAGAGTAGTTATGCACTGGAACAGGATGCCCAAAGTGGTTGTGGAGTCTCCATCTCTGGAGATGTTCAAAACTCAGCTAGGCAAGGTCCTGAGCTACCTGCTCCACTTTGATACTTGTCCTGCTCTGAGACCAGAGACCTTCAGAAGACCCTTCCCCTAAATTATTCTATGATTATGTGATTTTATGAATTGATTTCCCCTTCACATTAGAAATAATTATTGAATCAATTGATGTGACAGGCATTTAGCATCTGAGGACTGGATTCCCTTCATAGGGTGACATCACCCTAACAGAGAAGGCAATCTTTGCATTACCAAGCTTCCACACCACTTCATCTCACACTACACAGTACCACTCTGTCTTATTCACTATTATGTGCCACTAAACATAAACTTGTGTGAAAATGATATGTGGCAGTGAATTTGGAAATACACCTTCTCTCCCATAAAGTCCACGCATGGCATTCATTATCACAAGAGCTATATATGAAGAAGACAGTAAAACATTTTCCAGACAGATGAACTATACAGGTTGTCCTGCATAGCCAAAGTATTATTCAGTTGGTTATCAGCATCATACAACCTTGAGAAAACTCAGCTGACACAAAATATGTCATACCGTAGCATATATAAAGCACAGCTGCCTAGTTTTTCTTTACATTCCAGTGCTCATAATTGTCAGTGGAGGGGAAGACCACTGGAGAAAATTAACCAACACTATCAGGATTAGAACCATTATTTTAACATGTGGAGCTGCATATTTTAGAGCGTACTCTAATTAGCAGGATAATGCTAAATGGAGGAGCTTTTCTTTTCACAGTAATCCAGACCTCAGAAAGCAGTGTAGCTGCCCATGCCCTTACTAGATGGTTTCTTCAGTGATATCACACTGCCAACTGTTTTTCTTAAGGAAATGAAATCAGTGACATAGGGTCAAATTGCTGCAAGAGAAGATGGTGTTGAACTACAACTGTCTTTAGTAATCTCATTTCTCTGGCATTTATTTTCTTAGAAAAGTTTCTCCTTCTTGATTACTTGATCATGTGTACTGAAAGAAGAAAGCCCCCCAACAAAAGGTAAGCTTTCCAGAGGGGATAGGGTTTTTCCCCACTAACCCTGGCCAAGAGCAAAATAGCCTGAGCTTCATAGGCAGCAGTTTAAGGGCAATTCCTCTGCAGAAGGAAACCCAGGCAGTCCTTCTCTAAGGGCACAAGGTTCCATCTGCTCTCTGGGAGATTCGCTTAAAGTTATCTTTAAAATGAGTAAGGCTTTAAACTGTCAGTGCCAAAGGTACTAAATCAAGGAAAAGGACTGTTGCTTTGCAGCAGCTGCTGAGCACAGAGGTTTTATGGTCTGTGAAAACATTGTCTGTAGTGGGAAACAGAATGTCTCGCTTAACTGTTGTATTCTCCGCCCATATTACTTCCATTGAAAGCTGCCTTCTGTAACTGGGGTGATGGCTGGTCTCGTCTGCCGTCACTGCGTACTGGGGACTCATTCCCACCATGCCGTATTTCCTCGGTCACTGGTGGTAACTTCAGCACACTTTTAAAATTGGGTGTAGGTATCAGGGGAGTTATTTCTGTGGCTGAAACAACAAATCCTCCCACAAATGGATGCTTATCTTGTGCAAATCATCAAGTATTCCTTTTGTTAGTGGTATGAGAGAGGGTGAATACGAGTGCAGTTGTTGCCATAGGGGCACAGTGATGAATTCATATGCTGCTATAAAAGTCTTCAGCACCTGGGGCAGCTAAGATAGGTGACTCCAAGAGAAGGAATGCATTTACTGTCTGAAATGCAATATGAAGCAATATAGTCAGATAAGTCAGTGCCCTAATCACATTACTGTGTGCTAGAGCTGCTGAAGAGTTATTTAAAATGACTTGAGATTGCAGCTGAGAAAAGCGGCTCTGGAGGAGTAGCCTGGGGAAGAGACTCTGTGTCACGGCTGTCAACCTTGTCCTCTTCTAGAGGGAAAAAAATAGAAATAACCCCCTGAAATAAACACAGCAGCCAGGAGAGTCTGTCTGCAGGATTAATGTGACCTGCATGTCACCACCTGTGCAGCAACCAGCCACCTTCACTCTCCCCGGCGCCATGGGCACAGCGTGGAGGTTTGCAGTAGGAGCTGTTGGGTGGAAATGCCTGGGTCCCGGCGGGTGCCAGCAGCCCCTCGGGAGGGCCGGGCTCTGGGAAAGGAGCCACGCTGCCACTACCTGAGCAATGCAGTTTTCTCACCGCCAATTACTATTCTCTGGGCTTCTCAACCATAAAGAGTTGTGCCAGCAACTCCACTGAAGCTGACACTAAGTAGTAGGAACTCAATGCGTTCCCTCAGCTGCCCGGAGAGGGAGGATGTTCTTTAGTTAAGGGAAACTCAGTTCTTAGCATTACATTTTGTATCTGTTCCATGTGTGACCAATGACAGATTTTTAGTAGCAACTTTGAGCCTCAGTTTCACCATTCTAAAACAGAGGTGACAATATTTTTGACATCAAGATGCTAAATGTCTGTGTGAACATTACAGCTTTGAGATCTTCAGATGGGAGGGAAAAGAAAGATGTTATTTTTTTTAGGACTTCAATTTCACTGTAAACGCCTTATAAAACAAGCACCAGGAAAGTATTATCAAGAATATTTGCTTTCTAGATGTTACCTTCCAGAGTAATTTTGCTGTCTGACAGTGCTGATACATATGAATCTTCACTATTCAAGGATGGATATCTGGGAATGTCCTAAGCCAGCTAGGAGGTTTGGATTGCTCCTGCTCGTTCCCCTCAATACGAAGACATGTGCAAGCCTATATTTTTCATGGGACATTACTGAATGGGTGAATCAAGGACAGATTATTTATCTAGTATTATTTACTAATAGTAATTCAAGCTCCCCCATGCCCCAAAAGGGGTGCTGTACTGCCTCAGATTGCTCTAGCACTTTAGTAACAACACCTCTCAACTGGAGATTAAAGCATCCTGTCCCGTGAACATAAAAAGATGTGTTACCATCCGTGCCGCTGTGGGCTTTCTGGCTCAGCAAGGGCACGAGGATTTGAGCTATCTGGGTGAGCAGTGGGCTCTGGATTATGTCAGTATAATGTTGTATTTCTAATAGTGTGTTTTTATCCATTTTACAATATTCTCAGTGTATGGCTTACTTCTTTCACTCTCTGTAAATCCCTGATGGGTGGAAAAAAAAAAAAAAGGAGAGAGTAGAACTATTTACACACAGAGATATTATTAGGAGTGAAAGTAATGAGAACATTAAGGACAGGAAAACTCGGAGACACTGAAGGAGAACCTCCTGTTACTGAAATTTGATTTGATTGTTAGCCTCCCAAAGGGAGTCTCCCGAAAGCAGCACTGGCAACTTCATCCCTCAAGACATTGAAAACTAAACCAGACCATGAGAACTGCTGGAAAAACACTTTTTATACAATACTTCTGTACTGCTGGGGAAACAATACATTAACCTCTGGGGGACATGTGCACCCCTGCCCCAGGGCAGTCGCAGGGGCAGCTGTGTCCACCCTGCAGCCCAGCAGGAGCCCGGAGGGAGAGGGCACCCAGCGCCCCCGGACTCCTCTCTGCAGCCTGGTGGGATGTCTGGCAGCAACCCAGGTGGAGCTGCCAGCACTTTGGGGCTGACCCAGACTGTGAAGTTTCTCTATACAGATTCCAGGCTCAAGGTGTTCTCGGAGGATTTCGGATTGAACAAAAACTGAATTCCATGAGTATAACCAACTGCAATAGGTGAGGAGTTGGCCCCCAAAGATAACTTAACCACTGCTATTCAATGCATCACTGATCGGGGTGAAATATCAAGTCACCACTGACACATTTTTAGGACAAACTGCCCACAAGTTATTTCCCAATGAATTATATTTCCCACAGGGTCCCCAGTGTTCACAGTGCACTTCTCAGTTTTTAAGGGGGGGTATTTCAGTTCCAGGGTGATCTTTATGTTGCTGCTAGAGAGCAGGAGGAAATAGACTATGCAGTACCTTTTCCCTTGTAACTCGGAAGTATTGGTTAACCAGTGAATACCATAGAACTAGTTATATATTGAAAGCCTGACTATTGCTTTTGATGGAAATTTGTAAGAAAGAAGTAAGTTTGCCAGACCTTAAAAATTGTGAATGTAGGAAAAAATAATACCAAGGGTATTGTTTTCATATACTCCTGTGCAAAAATCGTATGCTGATAAAATACACACAAAACAAGTTAAATAGCTTATCACCAAAGCCACCCCATAATCTTCACCCAGCATTCATAGTAAATGTATGCTTAAACAGATTCCTACAGCTTCTTTGCCAGCAAAATCAGCCTCTGCTCTTTACAGCCAGCTGGCACCCCTGTCCTGCCAGTGGCGCTGCTGATGCGGTGAGCAGAGAGGTTAGCGCAGCCTGCATTCAGCCGCTGGCAGTGCCGCTGGTTTCTGAGAAGTGGCCGCGCTCTGAACTCTGTTATCGATCCACAGCACCATCAGGTCAGGCCCAGGGGAAAGCTGCCGCTCCTGCAGCCAGCGCTCCCTGGCCGTCGGGCGCGCGCGTGCCCTGGGGTGCCTGGGCGCTGCGGGATACCTCTCCTCGCGCACGGTGCCCCTCTGCGTGCCGGGCGACAGAGCACCCTACCTGGACCAACCACATAGTGTATTCCTCCAAGGCCAACCTTGACACGTCATGTAAAGCTGTCACCTTCTGCAATGTGTATGATGAGGCTACGGTCATGTGTGCACCCTCATCTATATTTTTAAGAATGTGCCATCAAATATTGGGAAGCACTTATGCAGCTGCATAATTCAATTCAGAGCAACCCATTTCTGAATGGAAAATAAATTGCTTGGTAACTTGCAGTTCTACCTTTATTAACTATTTCATTAACTCTCAAGAAACAATCCTCTTTTTTAAATTCTGAAATAAAGAAACCTCTCAGGATCTGTAAGAATTATGTTATTGTTTGTGTATTTTCTGAATTGATACTCATCAAATATTTCATATCTGACATAGCTGCCTTATAACTGCCCCCAAACACCAGACTTTTTAACTCTAACAGTATCACTCACAGCAATCACTGTTTGCAGAACCCAAAGACACCAATCATCTAACCTGGATGCTTTTCAACATATTCCACCCACTTAGAAGTTCATACAAAAAAAGTTGTGAACCATGTTGGAATAATGTATAAAGTGGGTGAATAAGCCAGTGCTGTTATTAACACAGTAAGAGGTAATTTGCTCATTATCATAACTTTTCTTCTGGACAATTTGGGTGCAAAAAAAATCAACCCCAAACTCTCTCAGCTTATCTTGGAAGAAAGTTGACAAGAAACTTAAGGAGTCTGCTACCTGGAAAATTGTTTAAAGATGTTATCTTAGCATTCAGGAAGATCCTACGACCTTGCTAAACATCATTTTTGGTCTATTCTGAACAACTACAGTTAGTGTTGTAAAGATACATAGCAAATAAGTAGAAATATGTATTAGGGCAGTAAAAAAGAAATATTGCTTTATTCTGTCTCTTGGAATTTATTCCCAACATTTATAGCAAACTGAATAACAAAGTGAGTAAAACTGTACTTCAGACACAGTATAAATTCAGCACTAATCTGATTATAGAAATAATTCTTTTGCAGGGAGGGAGGTAATATCTTGACTGAGACATAAAAACTGAATAGGAAACAGAAATACAGGTCAAGAAAGCATATATCTGTGATACAGATTAATTACAGGGAAGTGCGTAATGCAAAACCCCCCACCCCCCCTTTAAAAAAAAAATACCAAAAATAACGCAAACTGAACATAAAATGGGAGTAATCCTGCTTATATGCAAAATATCACTGCAGAAACTCCAGAAAATGGTGGAAATGGTTGTCTCTGCTGAGCAATCATGCAGGCTGGGATGTCTCACAGCACCCCGTGCACATAACCTCTCTGCAGTACGATTGCCCATTACAGCTTCTGTTATGATAAAATAGAACGGTGCAAAACCCAGCAGTTCTTGTTGATAGGATTTCATCCCCCTTTGACTTTTATTTTTCAAACTGCTGCTTTAAGAAACCCGTCCTCACCCAGAACTGCCTTCAGGAACACGGGTTTGGGGCAGTCTTATCTGGGACGAACCGCCCCCCCCACCGAAGCAGGGACAGATGTTGCTCCTCTGCTGCAGATGTTGCAGCTGGGGAGCTTCAGTCTCGGTGTGAAAGCTGGCATTTGGCTCATGGGGCAAAGCTGGTCCTCTTTGGCTGCTTTTTTCTGCATTGGCCCACTGGTGAGGGGGTGCATGTACCCCATGAGGCTGCCGTCCCTTGAGCATCACCAACATCCCTCCTTGGGGAATTCTGATTTTTAGTCCCTCACCTGGTGCTCAGCCCGGGAGCAACTTTTTGATGAGGAGAGGACAGTTTTGAGCCTCTTGCAGGCACACGTTGGGCAGAGTAAGAGGGAAATGGTGACGGCTGTGAAAGCGCCAGCAGGGCTGGGCTGTGCACTCTGGTCTTCTGGGCAGCTGCGCGAGTCTAGGTGCTCAGGACTATGCGTTCAATGCTTCCTCCAATCTTATACTTACTATATTTACAATTTAAACATACATATATAAATGTGTTGTTTGCCCTTAATCCCAGTTATTTGCTGCCACTCATGTTGTGAATCACAAATCTCCTATTTATAAGCTAGAAATTACTACAACAGCATGGGATTGTATAAAGTCAAATGTATGGTAGCTCTGCAAGGCATGGCGTGGCTGTGGCTGAAAGTCATGAAGCTGTGCTAGCGCAGGCTGTCAGCAAAACTCAAGGGCCTTCATCACGGAGGAAGCTCGCATAGATAAACCTGCCGTTATGCAAAAACTTGGTGCTCTGTAGATATACAAAGAGACCCTCCTCGCCCTTCCCGAGATGAGGTTAGTATGGACAAATGCTGCAGGAGCTCCCCCGTTAGCAGCACCCAGTGTGGGATGCACGCTCAGGATCACGCGGCGTGCCTGTGCTTGTGCAGCTCACCCCTCTGACCTCTGCGTTGTCTCCGTCTCGAGCACATCTTGCCTCAGACCTGCTCTAGAAAACAAACACGAGACACCTACTGAGACAGTGTTGCAGACCAAAGACCGGGAGAGGTGAAGATCAAATCAGAAAGAGGATAATTCGGATTACAGCCCGCCAGCCAACAGGGAGGTAGAAGAGCTGGTGAGAGCGTGCAAAGGTAAAGCCTCAGCCTCAAGTTAGGTGTTGATAGAGGTAGAGCAATCTCAAGAGAGACTGCGCAGGTCCCGTCCGCCAGAGGCATGTGCGGGGTTTTGCAGCTGGCGCCAGCTGCAGGTGGAGTAATCTGCCGGCACTCCAAACCCATGCCAAAGATTGGCCTGACAAGCTGATTTTTCAGTCACTCGTATCTTCTCTCCCGTAAAATCGTTCCCTAGCTCACCAGCCCTTGCTGGTGGGGGAGAAGCAAGGGTCAGCTTGCTATGATTTTTTATATTTCTTTATAAACAGGTCAGAAGAGTAAAAAATAGTAAAAAAACCCATGATAGTAAGGGAGCTAAACAATTCATCATGTTACGTTTTTTATATTTATAGTTCTGCAGGATACTCACCACAGTGCCACAAAGAAGAAAAATAAAAAGCAATTCATATAATTCACATGTTAGTAGCTCATATATTCCAGTAAGAGAAAAAAAATGGATAACATTACCAGAGAGCAAACATAAAAGGTCAAGGCAGATCAAGTTGTTGATTGAACACAAACGAAGTACTGTAGAAATTTGTATTTAAAGAAGAACAAAATAACAACAAAGGCTTTGAATGAAAAGCAGGTGAGCATTTCATTTCCCTGATCAAAAAGTATTTTTCAAACGTATTTGTTCTCAGATACAAAGAATGGAGAAAGCAGAGGAGCTAGTGTTGGCTAAACCAAGGCAGATATCAAAACGTGGCGACCGTTCCCGCGATGAATGCTAAAGTTTAGCAAGACTGAAGGTCAAATCCTGTTACCTTCCTCACATTTACATGCAACTTTTGCTCACGTTTCTTTTCCGTATGTGTCACAGAAAGCATCAGTGGAGAAAATGGGAATGATGGAAACTTGCGGCTTTACTAAGTTGTCAGGATAACCTCAGCCAGCCTCATCTTTTGCAACTTGGTTCGCTGTACTCTGTCCAAAACGCTATCATTGCTATTCACCGCACGGCTGCATTTTAGAACTTTCACCTGCAAATGGGATTACAAATGCAATCATTAGTACAGATTCCCCGAGAAGCTTTCACAGTATTACAATTAGATTTCCCATTCTAGCAGCATCTAAATCAATATGATATGATTAGTTACTCTCATGGATTACATGCTGCTGTACAAAACCTTCACACACAGAAATCTGGGTAATTTAATCAGGCAGTAATGGATTCTGGGAATGCTCCCACTGTCTAGAAACTTAAAATGATTCTATCTCTATAATAATTTGCCATTATGCACCTGAAGCTAAATTGCCTGACATACCTGACAGTGGACAGCAGTGATTAAAACGGGTCACATCTCATCATCAAAAGTGGTAACTCTGCTGAATTCACTTAGAAAACTGAATTTGAGAGAGAGAGAAAAAAAAGCCTTTGGTTGTTTTTTCCTGGGCTATAACTTAAATGTGAAGCTCTCTTTTTAAAAATGCATACATGGATGTTGGGAGCGGGGAGGGGGGGGGGGGGGGGGGAGAGAAAGAGAGAGTACAAACGCTATCCATTTCTCATCATTTTATTCAAGGCAAGAGAAATATATGAACTAATGCTCCTGGGGAAACGCAGCAGACCAAGACACAAATGAACACATAATTTTATTCCTTTGAAGGGGCTCAGCACTGCTGAGTGAAATATCAGGAAGGAGGAACCTTTCTGGAAAGGTTGTGAAAACACGGAGTGCTCTGCTGTTGTCAGCGGCTTGCCGGAGAGAGCGGCGCTGTGCCCAGGAGCCCGAACTGCTGGCACATGCATTTGGAGGATGAATTTGCACCTCGTGTTTTCCCAGCTTTATGTAGCAGCTTGGCCGTGCACCTCAATGCTAAAGCAACCTTCTCCTGGCGTTATCCTCAGATTGCAAGCAACCCTAAAAAATAAACTGCCGTGCTAAGGGCAGCTCACAGCAGTAAGGGGAAAAACAGTACACAAAAGTACACAAAAGACCAGCTATAGTTCCATTTGGGAAATTAGGCCTGTATATTTTTAGACACACAATACTCCAAAATATACTGCAGTTCATCCATTAGCCTACTGGTATGTAAGAGCTTATGCCCCCAAAACACAACTCTCATGTTACAATTCAGCGTGGTTCTTTTTTCTGCAGCAATGATGTCCTGTTGAAATATTCCTGATCCATGGTGCCTGGGGATGCATGCTTTTGAGGAGAATTTTTCCTATGGCAAATGGATATTTCAAATAGCTGCCTGGCAAGAAAGGTGAGAAAAATAGCCATCCATGGGAACTTTCCTAGGCAATAGTTGCCAGCGAACTCTGCCCTCATTATAAAACTTGACACCGCTCGCCGTAAAAAAAAAAGCCCTGTGATACACATTACTTTTCACCTCTATATTCTCCGTAATAGTCTCGGTTTTATTATTCCGTTTGGCTGTGCTAACCAGTTAGAGCGTTAATCTTCATCCTCTTTATTGTTCGGCACCAGGCGCCAAGCGGGAGCCGGTGTGCTGCAGAGCGACTGGATGCCCCGCGGCACCACGGCATTGCCCGGGGGCCGCAACGGGCCGCCCCGGCGTGCGGGGCGGCCAGCGCGTCTCGCCTCAAACGTTCGCGAGAGAAATCTTTCGCTTTTTTTTTTTTTTTTTTGCATTAATTAGCAAAAGCATTACTCGCCGTGTTTGTAGGTGCTTAGCGCAAAGGGCAGGCGGGGAGGGTACCTGTGATGGGCGCACGGTCGTGGCTCCCCGCCACTCCTCTGCAGTCATCAGCCTGCTGCAAAATGAAAGAGCTGACATTTAACATCGGACCGGAAATTGGACCAGTGCATTACTATTAATAAACAATAAAGCTATTAAGGCATATTAGAGCTTCACGATGAACTTGTCAAAATGGATGATCTATAAATCAATATAAATAACAGTGACAGGCAGTAATTGAATTCCAGTAGTCCCTCAGCGCATGCTAAATATGAAGGGACATGACATGCTGAAAATAAAGGAGGAAAGCTGAAAAACTGATGACATAACATTCTCCTGGTGAAATGTGGCATCACTTTGGCTTTTAATGGGGGTCAAACTGTGAATATGTATTGGCTTTTTCTTTTAAAGCAAGAAAATAACCAGATAAATCTAAGACTTCCCAAATTAGAAATTACTGCTCAAACATTCGCAGTCAGTCTGGACATGGTTCTCACAAAGCAGCAGCCGGACACAGCCCTCAGGTGGATTCACTAGCGGGGTTTGTTGCTTTGCTTGGGTTACAAGAAGCCTGGGGTTTTCAACAGTCCAGAAAGTCTCTGAAGCTGGTGTCAGTGGATTCATCAGTTTTCATCTTCCATAAAGGACCAGTAAAAGTAAGTTGGTCAGGAAATGTTAATGTTTGCATGCTGTTGGGCTCTGGATGGCCACATATCTTTCAAATTCAGATATAACAAGCCAGGCCTCAAGTTTGAGCAGAGGACTAGATGATCAGAATAGAAAGCAATTGGTGAAGTCACAGTGAGCCTTTAAATGGAAATTCAAAGAATAGTGAATAAGTCAGGACGGGTTCTTTGGATGACATCAGGATCTCATTTTTCATTTCCTCATGATGGGCTTAGCGAAGGATAATCCAGCCTTTCTTAGCTGATTTTTTAAAAGAGAGTCCTCTATTACTGGAGTTTAGGAACTGCCCCCAAGGGAGGATGAGGCCATATTCTTGAGGACTATTTTGCAAGGGGCAGCCTCACTTACTGAGCAGAGCATCCGTGATCAAAAATCATGAGTGATCTTTGCACTTTGAGGGTTTCTCTGTGCACAGACAGTCAGAAATAAATACACAAATGGCTGCCTGTGTGCGAAGTGATGACACCCTCTCTAAGAAGGCCCTAAAGAGTCGCAAACGGCGGCGCTGTAATAGGAGCTGTTTGTTGATGCAGGTTCAATAAAAGTGCCAAACAGCCGCCCAGAGTGCTCAGCCTGGCTACCATCGGAGGTTAAAACTCCTCTCCCGGCACAGCAGCCAGCTTGCCAGTGCCACAGCTCCCCTTTCCCAAAAGAAATCCCTCCCTTCCTAAATTCCTTTCACTCCCGTCTGGAAGCCCACTGATATGAGAGCTGTGTGTTGACTACCCATGCCTTTCAACTGGCACAAGCTGGAAATCATAATATACAACAGTAGACCCAGCTTTAATCAGCAGAGCAGGACTGACATATTGTCCACTGAAAGAGATGAATTTTCCTTGACTTTTCTCTGCATTTGCATCATTCTTAATTTTTCTTATGTGAAGTTTTTTACTGTCATTTAAAAGGTGAGAATGTAGTCAACTGAATGCTGCACTGATTAGCTCAGTATTATAATTGTGTTTCATGGACTCCTACTGCTTGTATGTCACAGCTCTCCAAATTCCCATTATGCTATTATTCTAGGTTTTATGGTACTTTAGAACTGAAGTATTAAAAAACTATAATGTAAGTGAAAAAATCACAGTGACAATTTACCAAAGAGCTCGTATGTGGTATTATGAAAACAACAAAAAACAAAACAAAGGACCCTGCTTGTAAAACCTAGCGCAAGTCTGCTGGCCTGTGAGAACAAGGCAAAACAGATGTAACATGGCAATAACTTCTTTTTCAATGCTCTCTACAATGCCTCATCATCCTAGATTCAGAGCTACGCACTCGTTCTTCAGTGCAGAAGGGAGAAAATGATGGCCCAAAGGTAAATGAAGGGAAGGTACATGAGACCACTGGGAAACAATTTAACAAAATCCAGCCCTCTCTGTTGAATTTCCTTTCTGCGATGGGTGGGGGGAAGATAAGGAGGCTGCTGTGATTGGGTTAATACAGTCTCCACATTTCCATTTGCTGTTTTCTCAGCCCCCATGCTCAGAGAGGGGTTTTATAACATAAGAGAAAGCTTTATTCCCCAAAGAGGCTACTTCACAAGCATCTCGATTACTGCTGTATTTGGAGTATCATTCTTGTAAGCATTTGGCCAAGAATAACCATACTAGACCACTTGCTGCAGCAAAATAGCATACAAAACTGCCCCACAGAGCCAGAGGACAGCGTTGCTTCACTGACCTCGCTATGGCTGTGGATAAGCTCTCAGTCTGGGTCTTTTACAGCTTTCCATACCTGGGGCCAGAAATGGGAACCTGTAGATAGAAAAATGGCTTAATAAGAAGTAACCAACATTTGTTTGATTAAGATGAAATCTTATGAGGAGGCATGATAAATCTGTCTCTGCTTCATCTAAATTTGGAGCGAAACCAGGAAACAAGTTATTTTTTACGGGAATGCAGCACTTCATTTTGTTATGAAATAATCAACTCCTTGCTGCAGACCAGAAAGAGGTTTCCTTGGGGATCTTGGGAGCTACAAAATCACCAGGGAGTCTTCAAAAAGCAGTAGCTCCCTGGGCAAGGCAAGACCTTTCTCATTCTGACAACCCTAACCCAAGTCCTAATGCTAATTCTACCCCTACCTCTTGTCCCAACCTTTCCCCCTAACCCTAAAGCTATCCCTACCCCCAGAGGAAGAGAAAGAAACAAATTTTAGTCTAATGCAAGTCTTGGGGCATGTTGTCTGGTTCTCAGCCCCTGCTTAGGGTTAGGGTTGAAAGAAAGAAATCCTAGAGATCACATGGGAGTGAGGCTGGAGAGGGACTGCCAAAGGAAAGTGGAGGCTGCAGAAATACTGGCTGTGAGAAATAGTCTGTGTGGGCACTGGCTGGGGGAAAACTGACAAGAGTTCATTCCCAGTTAAGTTTAGAGTTAAGGTTAGGGTTGACAGAAAGAGAAAGCTAATGTTCTAGTTGGAGTGGGTTGGAAAAGGGCTACCAAAGGAAAGGGTAGGCTGCAGCAGGAACCTGGCTGCAAGAAATTTTTAGTGTGGGCAAGGTGTTGGCGACCTCATCTAATGCTCAGCTCGTGGTTAGGGTTAGGATTGAGAGAAAGAGAAAGCCTAGAGCTTCAGCTGGAGTGGGGCTGGAAAGGAGCCACCAAAAGAAAGCGAAAGCTGCAGCAGCAAAATGTTTCAAATGCATCTGTGACATTAATCCTCATCAGCAAATTGTGAGGTGGTGAGAAAGAAGTGATGCACTGCTCGGCTGTGCCTCTGCACCCAGTACCATCACCCACCAGAAAACAATGCCTGGAGAAGAGGGAAGTGTCCTTCTTTCAACACCAGATTCCATACAAAGTGCCAAGATACGAAACAAAGGTAGTTTTCTTTCATTAATGTTTAAGGACTCATTATCCACCAGCTATATTACCTGTAAATACAGGTGAATAGCCAGTCCCAGCTCAGTCTTCTGTGCCAAACACACTGTTTGCTTGAAAACAATAAAAAGACTCACAAAGGATGCTTTGCTTGAGACACCTATAATGGAGTATCACAAAAGCAAAACAGGTGCTACACAGAAGCAAACTGCACTGAAGCACATCTCATGTTGTGCCTGGTTTCATCATTCTTCCTAGCTTCATTATTCTTCATTTGTTTATTAAGAACAGCAATGTTTAGTGTCACTGGTCTCTTGAGGCTCTCGAACTGGAACCTGCTGATGGTTCACCTGTGACACAGTCCAGGTGCAAAGAATCCCTATAATGCTGCTTTGGCTGCCTAGATGGCCGTCCCTGCATATCAAAGACCTACCGACAAAAGCAAGATCTCTGATTCTTGCCAGCAGAAAACAATTGCAATCTTATTGTCCCCTGGACATGAGGACAAATAGCTATTTACTGTGAACTGCAGATGCAATGGAAGAAATCAGATCTTTTTGGTGGTTATGAATGTAAATACACATCTCTTCTTGAGATGAGACTCACAATAAATTACAGGAATTCTTTCCAACTTTATATTTTGGAGGGGTGGCCAACTCCAAGCTTGAGAAACATACAGCTTGAACTGAAGAGCCCTGTTTCCTTCCTCTCTGTGATTGCTAGACAAGGGAGGGGGGGAAAGCAGGCTGAGTCCAACTGTGGCAAATCCCTTGGGAGAATGTGCAAAGCCATCTTTTTGATTACATAATGTCTCAGCAAACCCTTTGCCATTAAAATATGATTAAAAGTGGTGGCCAGGAGGAGTTCACCTTTAGAAAATGACACAAGAAATCACTTCCCAAACAGCTAGTCATTTGAGTCCCTGAGATGAAGAAGAGGTTTGATGGATGAGAAGGCAATATTAAAATGTCTCCTCACATAAGAAAACAGAACGAGAGCAATCATCAGAATTTATCAGCCAGAGAGAAGCAGAGTGTTTTCTTGGCACGAAAGGGACCTGATATACTAAATCAAAACCAGAACACAAAAGAAAGAGAAAGATGTCTCTGCCATATGAATACCATATAAATGAACTTTCTGGAACTGGGATCTTATTTAAGCACACATGACAGTGACACCTGAGAAAGAAATAACGAATCAAAGCAAAGCACAAACTTAATATCAACACTGGAATAGCAGCAATTTGTAAAGAATAATGCCCCATCTGCCAGCTGCTCTTGGGAGTTACAGCTTTCTTATTTTGTGTCTACTGCATTGCAAAACTTCAACTCCTTGTAACACCAAAACCCACCCAATGAAACACCCAGTTGCATTTCATCCATTTTGAGTACAGTCACACCAACATTTAGGCCAGGTTCGTCAAAGGCCTGTCTTCTGAGGCCAGCAGGACTGCCCTGTGAAAACAGGAGCGATCTAGTTCAGTGAGCTGTGTTGCAGGAAGCTAAGGCTGTATTCTCAGCATCTCCTGGTGCATGGCAATGATGCATCCCCATCAGTCTCAGAAAATAAGGGCCACACTGAGACTGCCAGCCAAGGTGCCTGATTTTACTGGCATCACTATTTCTTTCCATTGCGTGTGCAAGGAGTCAAGGTGGGGCAGCAGTCTGAATCACTCCCCTCTTTCCTGAATTAAAATGCACTGCAGTCCTAACCCTAAGCTACTCTAGAAGGCACTTTGAATATGGTTCTGTGTTGATACATGTATTACTTTGATACTATACATAAGCTTCTGATGCTATACATAAGCCTGTGCGGACTGGCCTCAGAACTGAGGATGGATATTTAATTTGTTGGGGGTAAATATTCACACTATGTTTTAAGGTTCCCCATTTTCTACAGCTAGTGTCTTTGGACATGGCTGTTCCTAAATGCATAAATACCTCCTGTTTTATCATATGCCTAATAGGAAAGTGTGACCACAAACTTTCTTTTATGAAGATAAATTGAATCTTAAATCAAATCAGATTTGAGCCCAAATATGGATTTTGCATGGCTGCTGAATGTTCACCCACATAAAATATAAAACAAGACTTCTGTTTCCTAACAGAGAGATACAGACTACATGCGACTCCCCTGGATAATACTGAGGAAGAAAGAAGTAGTGCATGGCTATGTAACAACTACCTGAGTGAAATGCACAGGGAAAGAAGTGCTTAGTAGGGCTTTTTGTTAGAATAAGATCTGAGAGCATGCAGGTATCACTGGGAGAAATCAGACAAACCTCTGCGTAGGAACCAGTGAGCTAGAACCCACCGTAGCTGTCTACATTAACCTTCACACTGACAATGATTAGCCTTAATTTCCATCTCTGGGAGAATACTCTGCAAGTAGTATAAGGCCTGACCTACTTCTGGCTTCTTAACTGTAAAGTTTAGTTACTATGATTGAATCCCTTATGCTCTGGGTTTCTTACAGTAAAATCTCAGACTTTTCCTCACTTTTCAGAGGCAGCAAATAAGCCCAAGGTCCCAAAATTTTCTCCTCTGGACTAGAGAGGAGAGGGAGGGAAAGGAAGTGGTCCTGGAGGTTACCCAATGCGTTTCAGCAAACTGTAAATCCTCAGTGCCTGGGTGTTTGCAGCCTCCAAGAAGCAGCACGGGCAGAAAGAAATGAAGTTTGAGAGGAATGACTTACACATCTGGATGAACACATCTTGCTTTTTACAGGCAGGAAATGGCTTTGTAAAGAGACAGGGAAACTTGAATAAAATGCTTGACAGCACATTTATTCAGTGGGAAATTTTATACAAATGCCATGTGTGGCTGAACTCATTTTAATGCCTTGAAGGCTGAGAGGAGCTGGAGCTAACAGGTAAGGTCATCAGCTACTGCAAGTAAAACTTGTATTTCTGCAGCTTGAATATTCAGGGACAGTTATCCAAACACGAAAAGTTTTGGCATTCAGCTTTTCCAAGAATACATCACCTCTTTGTCCCAATCATTAGCAATTGTGCTGCAGTTAATACGGTCATTAGGGGAGTTAGGATAAGAAAACAAATTAATTAGTTCTAGAAGTTTGGATTTCTCCTTATGGTTTGACCATTTATCACTCCTTAACTTGAGGGGTTTTTTTGTTCCTCTACAGTCATGTCAAAATGAACTTCAAATCTAAATGGAGCCATAGTGTTGTCATCCCAGCCAGAAGTCAGAAAAAACTTATCTGCATGATGTAGAAATAGCTGCCAAATAATTTCCTATTAATAACACTAAATAAGACAGGAGATCAAGAGAAGTGTCCTGAGTGATATGCCATATCTGAAAAAATGCAGCAAGGAATTTCCAGTTCCTTAACCCTTAATTATAAGGTTGATTCCACTAAGACCAGTGGGAATATAAGTGCGGAGCCATAACAGAATACATTTTTGGACTATATGTCATGCACAGTTGTATGTACAATGCTCCACCCTTACCTGGAACATGGGGTCCACTTTAAATTTTTCCCCACAGTGAGGCCAGTATCATGAAAAACAAAGGTGACAGCAGATGTGTTGGAGCTGGGATGTTCTTTTGATATAATGATACAGATCGTAATACCTATCCTGACTGTCTTCAGTATTGTGCTGTAACATGATTACTAAATCAGCACATAAAAACTCTTGCGAGGCAGGTGGCAGAGTCTGGTCATGGTTTGATGAAGTCATTGAAAGACAAGCATGATTTATCTCAGAAAATTATAGGGGATTTTCTTTAAAGATTTTGAGGTTACTCCCTGTTACAGCAAAATCTGCTACTGCCTGTTTTTTATACAGTTCCAATCAAAGCAATTAAGAGATGATGAAGATATTGTTTGCTCAAACATAACTCAGATTGCAAAATTTGTTACTGTCCAGGAGTCTTGGGAAAGTTTTTGCAGAGGCCACATGTGCAATGACAGTAACTTCATGGTGGCCACAGAGCCGACAGACAAACTACACCTGAGTAACGAAAGTACATATTTATTCACTGTTTTCACACAAAGTCCTTGATTACATCCTTGAAAATCAGTGAAGCACTTCAACTACTATAGTTATGAATAAAAGGGCTGAATAATTTTATGGCTGATAATGGCATTTTTACTCATGCAAATAAAGGAATCTCCCACATCAAGCAGAAAAATGATTGCCACAGGCATTTAAAAGAAATGAGCACATGTGTGTAGCACTGTGTGGTGGACCAAGTTCATAATGCTTAAACGAACACAGCCTAGAATTTTCTGCCAAAATTCAGTTTCATTTTCATTTCCTTCAGATGAGATGACTCTGCTGTATCCGAGAACCCAGTATGGGCACTGCCACCCTGGACCGCTGGCACTGGGTGGTGAAGGTTGCTCTGCAGGACATTTAAGACAATGGTGAAGAGAGGTAACCATATCTCTGAAGCCATACAGAGGTGTTTGATTCAAACACTTTCCCTTCTCTCCTTTGCTTCTGTAGGGAACAAGATAACTCCAGGGAGATGCAGGCCATACAACTCTACTGAGGATATAGGGAACCAATGTGAGGTCTGAGACACTTTCATCTAGTTCTCCAAACCTCTTCTGGACAGGACACTTAATGTACAGGTCATGGTCATATTTGTCATATTTGCCTTGTTTTTACACCCCTTGCCTCAGAAGTGGGAGGCTCTAGCTTCTTGGACCTGTCTTATTGAGAACCATGCCCCGGGAGTATTTCCTTAATAGCAAATTCCCCCTATAGGGACTAAAAGAAAATACACTTTGTTCCCACTCTTGAAGTGAGACCCATACAGAAAAGTCAAAGTCAATGGTGCAGAAAGAGAGCAGACAGGCTTCAAATATAAGAAAGGTTGCAAGCAAGGAGGAGCCAAGTTTGTCAAGTCCAAGAAGAATTAATAGGCTCAGTGTGAGGCAAAGAAGTTTTAGGTTAGATATGAGGCAAACTTTCTAACTGTAAGGATAGTGGAGCATTGCAACAGATTGTCCAGGGATATTACAGAGTCATTTTAATGAAACATTAAGACTCATTAAAAAGACTTAGAAAACATCAGTCAGGAATGTCGTAGGTAGAGGTGACTCTGCCTTGGCCAGGGGAAGGACCAGATAACCCCTCAGGTGTCAGTCTGGGCTCTAGCCCTTAGCTCCATGTGTGGGATTCAGTTCACAAACCATGTCAGGTGAGTAACTAAACTCCCACTGTAGCCTATGGAGATCTAGCTGTTGATTCACTCACCCATACCTACAGGTCTGGTGCTGTTTGAAATGCCCAAGGGTGCCAGAGGCATCACATAAAGCTGGCAGACCTGGTGCAGGACGCAGGGGAAGCCCTTCTGAAGTGACATCTGTGGGCCAGACGTCTCAAATGGCACCAGAGGGTATCATTAGAGAATTGAACTGAGCCCCTACTTAATGTAGCCAGTAAAGCCTCGAGAGCAGTTCAGCTCACTCCTATAGACACATCCAGGCAACTCAAATCACCTTCTACATTTTCGCATCTCAGCCTGTGAACTAAACCCTGTCCTATGTTTCTGTGGCTTTCTGACACCTGCCATGGCCATAAGGAATGGCGCAGTCTGGGCACAGCTCACCCAGAGACCTTCCTGGCCTCTGCACAGCCATCCCCTCTTCCCTCTTGGCCATACACGACATCCTGACACAGGGAACATCGTCGCCATCTACCTGTTATTCTCGGAGTCCCCAATTCTCACCATCAAGTTCCTCACCCAGAAAGTGAGACCTACCTCCCTTCTCCCAGGCAGCCGCTACGCGTGGGAGCCCAGGATTATTGGAAATTTTCCTTCTCAGCAGTCCTGGAAAAAGATTCTGGACAGGAACCAAATTCTTCTCACTACCTGCTGCCTGACTCTCTTGCTTTAATTCTCTGCCTTCTTAGCTCCTAACAGCCCTCTTTTCTTATCATTGCCGAGATACAGTGAGTGCTGGAAAAGTTATGCTCAGGTTGGCATGCTCCTCCACAACCAGTGAGAGTACGTGGGTGCTTCCAGGTCATATAAAAAGATCCTTGTGCAGTTTGCTACAGATTTCATATGAGGTCAGTGAGATGTACCAGATATCAAAGCTCATTTTGAGTCCTGACTCGTACTACCATAGACCTCAGTGGAACAGTCTAACACTGTATTTTGCTTTCATAATTTCCCTTTGTTGTCTGCTATTAATCTTCTCTAAAGATATGTTTGAAGGAATAGCAATGTGCAGTGAGTTGCTGCAGACTGACCTAGAGGACAATGCATTTGGAGCATTTTGCAGAGGTGCTAACTTTTCAGCAGTGCTCACACAAGCAAGAGGGCCCTAGCGTAGCAAACCTCTCATAGGGGCTGGAGGAGCATCCTCTCCCCTAGCGGGAATACCCAGGAGTATAGTGCGGGACAGAAATACACCTGGCACATTGCTATTAACATTTCTACAGAAATGTTCTATAGAACATTTCTATTTCAGGGTATTAACTCTGGTAATGATGTCTCCAGTACAGAGAGAATATATTTCTCGCTTTCTCAGACTGAAATAAAAAGCTAGCATTTTGAGAGCTTTGCATATATTACAAGAATTAAATATACTACACCACAAATACTGTCATGATGCACAAGGCCTCTGCAGTAATTTGGCTATATATGTCTATAAATCAGGTGTTTCAGGAAGCAAAAGAGGGTGATCCCTCCATTAACACTATCCACCAACGCACATACTTTTCACTGCTCGATGGCAGAGTAGTTATATGGCTAAATACAGTCTCCAGTCCTATCTCAGGTAGACTACAGTTGCTGCCAGCCCATATCTCTATGCAGTTTTTAATGCATCTTTGCAGCTGTCATCAGATAATGACAGCTCCTTGTGGGAGCAAGCGCTCATGCAGCACCTAGCGCAATAGGGCCTTCCAGGTGTAACTGTGTCACCAGTGCTAATGCCTTGGCTACAGTGCTGTTTGCAGAGCTCTGCTAAACTCAATATTCAGTGGCAACTTCTCAAGCAGCTTTTCCCATTTTGTGCCGTGTCCCTTCCCAAACTGACTATGTCCTTTTTGTTCCCTGCTGTCCCAGCTGCAGCCAGCATGCTCCGGTGAGGCAAATGGGAAAAAAAAAAAAAAAAAACTAATTTTCTCTGCTCTCCCAGGTCTGGAGCTCTACCAGGAGCAAGGAAGCAGGAACAGGTCCACAATTTATTTCTTTTGATCTGTGAATGCTGGTCCAGAGAACAGTAACTGTATCTTATCAAGGTTTATAAAGGAGTTGAACTGAAATTTCCTCTCTGGCTTGCTCTGGCACCCATTAGAGGTAACAGCCGAATAGCTGGTGACTCCCTTGGCACAGGATGAGGTCTCTGCAGTACAGAGCATCTATTTCTTTTCCTAAGAGGACAGCAAGAGGCCACTAGTTTAAGTGACTTGACTTAGTTCCTCGCACGCGGAAAGAATTAATTTGCACTGGCTGTAAAGCAGCAGGACAGCCAGGTGCAATCATGAATCTCGGCAGCTCTTCCTATTTATATTAGGCCCTTTGCAGCTGCTTTAGAGGCGCCTCACTAGCTCTGAACTTCCCCTGAATACCAAGTGACTATGGCTGCACTACTGGCCCTCTCAAGAACACATGCACAGGAGAAAAAGAGAAAGTAATCCAAGGAAGCGGTTGGGAAGTGTTTTCTTTCTGAGATTAAAAAGAGGGGTAAGCAATTCCTCCAGAAAAGCAGTGCGAGAGGGACTGGACAGCTGAGGTCAGGCCTGCTCTACAGTCGGGGCAGGCCACCAAGAACCAGGACAGCCCAGTTGGGAGGCTTGACAAGTTTTTAATCCAAAGTTGGAAGTAAGGATCTCAGCACAGACCCTTCCCCAGCCTGCTTGTTTGGGCTGCTATTTTCGGCAGTGAGGAAGGGAGGGTTGTCCTGTTTTCTAAAGAAAAACTGCTTTGCAGCTGCTGTGGCATCACATGCAGTTTTGACCTGAGTATGTGCATCCATGCAGGCTGATTGAAATGGGAACTTAAAGGTCCTGATAATTCAGGTGGTTCAATACGATCCTGTTTGTACCACTCAGCTCCTGTGGAAAGCACTGGAAACGCATATGTATTTGAAATGCTAGTAAGGAACTCAGGCATATGTTGAACTACTTCAGCCAATGCACGTCACTATCTGTTTGTGTATATGTGTATCTAAGTATGTTTGCATATACAGCCCATATTTTATCCAGTGGTTTAGGGCATCTCTGAAACTTTCTGAATAAATTTAGTCAATAAAGAGCAAAATAAATCTCAACAGCCTGCAGAGATCTGGAATTTCAATAAATAGATGTAAAGAGGAGGGAAAGGGAAATGTGAATGGTTTGATGCCTGGCCTCAAACTGTTGCTGCAGCTCAAATCCACTGCTTAACTAACTTGTGTCATCTGTACTTTTCAGCTCCACCTGTGCAATCATTTGCAGAAACATTAGCTGTTTGATTTTTTCCCCCAGTTTGCTTCCATAGCAACATCCATCAGGAAGAGAACAGCGGGAGCATATGGGGAAGTTACAAAGCACATTTTCTACAAGAAAAGGAGGCCAAAGCATTTAATAGACAGCACTTAGGTTTCCCTTAGTAACTGAAAATCCAAAATACCTCTCTTGTTTCAGTATGTCCCAGTATTAATTAGGCTGCTTAACGATGTACCAGCATAGAAAACTGCAGGCTGGAGGTAACACGGGTTGTCTTTAATTAATCAGGGTGCTGGAACATTTCTGTGAGATTTAAGCTTATTGCCAAAACACAATCTTGTTACGTTTTTGTGTGCACATGATGTTTTACAAGCAATGTTCTGAGCTGTTAGACAGCCTTTGACATGCTAAATATTGTGGAAGAATCTGTGCATAAAGTTTCAAAGAGAAATGCAAGAGCTGAAAATTATCTATTTGAATAGTTTGAAATCTGTCAGCAAGCAATAGCTGAAAACTTTCAGGTCAATTTTAGTATAAGTATGGAAAAAAATAAAAGCATATCTCCTGCTTAGTCATTTCTCTCCTTGCCTGTAGCATCCTATATACCATGCACAGTGATATTTTATTAATGAAAACTGTACTGGTGTTCCTCTTTAGTTTAAAATACAGCCCTTGAAACTGAATATGAAAATGTGGTTTTGAGGAAAAGGAAACAACACCTTCCTAGTCCCCAGTCTACGAGGGAAAGATGGAAAACAATTTGCAGCTTATCGGTCTTGGAGAAAGCTAATGGACAACTGTCTCTGCACTACTTCTCTCCGAAGCATTAGGAGTTGTTAGGCCTTTTTAGTAAATCAAACACTTCTGGTTAGATCCATGTTTGTGTCATTGTGTGCTTGAAGTGGAGGCCTTGATGTTTTGGGGTTTGTCATATAGTGCATAAGCATAACCAGACAGGGAGATGGATAAGACTGCAGTATAGTTTTGAATGGATGGTGGTGGAAATCGAATTAGGGGTGTCCAGGCAAATGCCCCAGCAGACATCATAGTGAGTGGTGGGTGCATCCCCTGGCGGGCTGCCATGTGTCCCCAGCTGCCCTGGCCGCTCACAAGTGCACCCAGCGAGAGACGTACAGCAAGACATGCCATGGTCCTCCTGGAGCCTTTGGGTAAACTGAGGAAACACTTTGAAATGTAGATACAATATCATCTTTATTCTTTCCATCTTGACCCACTGATTTTTTTTCTTTCTTTCTTCTTCCCATTTCCAAACCCTTCCCTGCTTTGCACGTCACTTCAGCCTTCCCCACTTCTCTCTCTTCCTCTCCTAGCGTTTTACTCTGTGGTTCCTATACCCGCTCCATTTGTTCATTGTTTTCCATATTTTTCCTCACTCAGAATCAACTCTTCCCCTTCCAATCTATACAAACATTTCCTGCCAGTTCAGCTCCCCCTTCTGCAATCTCTGGTCCCCCTTACCGTGAGCAGTGCTGCTGGGGCCCCAGCTCAGTCCTGCCCCAGCTCCTCCATGCTGTCCAGCAGCTCGACCCGCACCCCTCTGCCTGGCCAGGGAGGCCTCAGGCAGGCAGCAACATGACTGATCCATCCGCCTGCTAACCTGCTGCCTCCGTTACCCCAGCATCATGTTCTCAGGTGACTCCTTTCTGTAGCCCTGTCTATCAGCCTGGGAGCTCCTCAGCATCCCCAAGCCTAGTCAGGGACAGAGCAGGAGGAAGAGCTTGGGCTTTTGGGGTCTCCTCCTGGAGCAGAGGTGAGTTTTCTGACACAGCCAGCAGCATCCTCTGCCCATCTCAGACTCAAGGAAACTTTGCCAAACCTGCATCAGAGGCCAGTACTGGCTGCAGTGCAGTACCTCTGCCTCCATCAGCTCTGCAACCAGAGCATGTTGCTGCAACAGGACCCCTAAAAGCTCGCTAAAATTCAAACTCTGCCAAAGTCTGGCTTTGGCCAGCAAAATGCAGTATCAGTTGCTTGAATTCTCTGGCTGAACTGAAAGAGCAGACTCAGAGCTACCCGGCTATGTACGTACCTCTTCACTGCTAACCACTGCTGGAGAGAGCTCTTTAGCTTGTGTTAAGGGTTTGCCCTTTTGAAACAGGCAAACATGACCTTATCCTTTTTCCACTCCTGTGTCCTGGGTGACACTGGTGTGCTGCATAGCAGCAACATCTGCCATTACACAACCACATAAAAATAACCCACATCCCTATCTGCTGCTATGCACAACCACAGCTAAAACTGTGAGGAACGTGAACAGGTAACTGCACTGGCTGCAACTCAGCCAGATGTAAATTCTTGGTGTTTTCTGGCAGGGGGGAAGTTTCCAGCATTTCTTTAAAAAATAGATTAAAAAAAAAAAAGCAGATATTGGAAGGCAATACTCATTTCCTACTATATGATCAGTTGCTTGGGGCTCAAAGTGGGAACTGAGACCCCTTGAGTGACCGTATATGTAAAGATCAGTCTTGCCTGATGAGCGAAGGGTTAAGACTGCCTGAAGGACTAGGCTTTCTTTAACACCTGCTCCTATGATATTACAGTGGGTCTCTCAAATCCTGTTTCTGTTAAGGATGGCATAGGCAGAGTATATCCACCAGAAGTTATCAAGTGCTAAATAAACAGGAAAGCAATATCTCTCCTCCTTTATTTAAAAAGCACCTGCTATATCAACTAAGTTATAGCACAGATGGTAGAACATGAAAAATAAGAACTGGCAGAGACTAAATTGGAGAAACAATATTTCAGCTGGTCTCCTAGAGGAACAACTTTTGTCAGACTAACCAAGAGCATGGAGAGAGCCAGGCTTTCCACCTTCCTCAGCTTTCAGAGGCCGTTCTGCTAATAAATCCTGACCAACAAGTGCTGTTGGCCAAATCTTAGCAAAAGCAAAGCTAGCAAGCAAAGCGCTGAGCACCCAAGAGCAGGAAGGCGAGAAAGCCAGTACAGGGTAATGCAGCATTAGACAGGATTCCTCTGCTATTCTGAAGGCACCACGTGAAAGACAGGAAACAAATTGGTTTTGTTCCAAATAAGGCCCTGCACTTTTACTGTTCCACTGGGGCTGTAGGCCACATTTTTCTAGTTCCTGCCTCTACTACTGGTTATTTTTTATTTCTTAATGTGGACAATCCCTCATTTAAATATATATAATGTAAATGCCATTTAGATATAGATAATGTAATTATAGATAAGCTCTGGGCAACAAATAACCCACATTCCTTTTTTCATTCCAGAGCCATAGAAACAGAAGAAACAATGCGACTTCATTATTAGCAAATTATAGTGAGAACAATGACTTTATTACACTCATATTACTACTTTGCCATCACTATTAAGTTTTTTAACCCCTAAAGCGTGCTAGATGCACTGCAGAAAACCACAAGGCTACATACAGATTGTCTGAGGAATTCAGCTTGACTAAACCAGGGCATCTACTTGTAGATGTCAACATTTAAGCTACATGTTTAAGGTTGCGTTATACTGAAGGGAAATCTAGTCAACAGAGCAGATGGAGCATAGGGAGCAATTCAGCTTGCTCTATTACAGGCACCTCAAGAGTGATTCGGTTGTCTGAACAGGCATCAAGCACCATTCGAGGTACTCTAGGCACCTTGCTGGCATCCCAGCAGTGTGCCTACCTATGGCTTGCTGCCATATCCCCCAGCCCAAGCAAATGTCTTGAGCATCTTGGGGCATCTAGAGTGATGCTAAGAGGTTATGTTTAGGCACCTCGATCCCATCCTCAATACCTGGGGAGATGATTCACTCTCAGGGCTCAACTGACTGTATTCAGTTGCCTAAACAGAGGCATCTAGCACCGTTTGAGGTGCTCAAGAGCCTCCTGCCTCAACTCCAGCTGCCATACCAGAAAGGCACGGTTGTGTCATGTCTGCCAGCCTGGTGCAGTTGTCTCAGATACATGTAGGGCATCGCAAACGGCCGTCTCTGAACACAGGCACCTGACAGGCCCTCCAGTGCCTGTCCTGGGAGCGGGACCACATGCCTTGTATATAGACACTGTCCTGAGACAGATTTCTCAGAAACTCCCTAAACATAGAGGACTGGAGTCATTTGCTCCAGAGTATTCAAGTCATCCTCCAGTGAGATTCGAGTCATATGACAGGGTCATATGGCAGACCCCGTCCTTCCAGACTAGCAGACAGAGACCATCTCAGATGGTACTAGATGCTTGTGCAGGGCAACTGACCCAAACCTGGTGTCAAAAACAAACGTTTCAGCTACGAGAGTGTCCTGTTCAGAAGCCTGATGCATGACTGAAATCACTTGCTGGCCAGGGATGCATGCATTTGTTTTCTAAACAGCCAGTGCATGATTACATTCAGCAAATTGCTCGTGACAAGTGAATGGGGACATTAGATTATTGCCCCAGGTGCCAATAAAGCTTCTCTAAAGGGCAGTCTGAACACAGGCCAAAACAGTCCTGACCAAAACAGTAGAAAGGGACGGAGGCTAAGGATTACAGCAATGCTTGCCTTTTTGTCAGTTCAGTAGGCTTTCATAAATGGCATCCACAGACCAAAATACAAAATTTGTGTTGGATTGTCATGGATAAGTAGATCTAAGATTGTCAGCATGAAAGTGGCTTAATGAAACCAGACAAGCAGTGTCTTTCAGGGATCATTAGCAACCTCAGCAGCAGCAGTCTCAGAAGGCAGAGGGGGTCCTCCCAGACTGGGAGGGACCAAGGGAGGCGGTTAGAGGAGAAGAAGTAACTCCTCCATTGAGTTTAGAGAATCGGGTAGGAGAAGGGGGGGGGGGTCAAGAAGCAGGGGAGACAATGCTATCTTTCTGGAGATGGAAAATTAGATCACTGCTTACGCTTTGAGAGGAAAGAGACAAGGAGGACAAGAGATTAAGGCTGAGAGAGAATGTGCAAAATGAGGAAGGGCTCAGCAGAGGCTGGGCTGAGGGTCAGGTAAAAAGGCTGGGAGCATCTGCAGGTGTCAGTGCTGGCATGTGGGGCAGACAGTTCATGTACTATGCTCTGTGCTTAAATAATACAAATACTGGTAGAAAAATATGTGGTGTGTATTTTTTTTTCTTTGCCGAAAAAGGATGATGAAAAAGAAGTGCTTGCTTTATTCCTGCAAATGTGTCCGAAAAATTCAAATGCTCACTTTATAATTTAACTCGTCCTCTGTAACCGTTCTAAATCCCCTCTGAGACCCACTGTTTTTAATATTTTAAATAGCTCTGCAAGGATTAAATAAGGATTTAGTGCTTTTATCCTCCTATGGATAACACCACGAGACTCTTTCACCTGTTTGTTGTTGCATTCACTTCCTTTCCTTTCTGTGTGTAAGACAGCAATGTTTTTTATTCTTCTGCTCTGAGAATTAACATCCCCAAATACTGACATGCTGTAACAGCTGTTGTTCCTCAATTTGCACAAAAATGGAGTTTTATTCCATAATGCTATGCAATTTGCCAACTCTTACACCTCCACAGTCCTGAAATCTTTTTCTCTGCATCAGAAGGCATTTGCATATCTCAGGACATATCCAGCCTCCTTATGAAAACCAAATGCAAACTATGCTTGTTTGTTTCTTAACATGTTAGTAGTCTGAAATTTCTGTTATCTAAACTGGCTGTAAACAGTCCTTTCAATTGCTGACCCAGCCTAACCACCTTGGATGGCGGCTCCGCCAGAAGCAGCTCCCACCCACCCACCCCATGAAAAGTGAGTGAGAAATTTTGGAATATGCCCTTGGAATTTGCCCTTGGGGACAACACATGTAACCAACGTAACATGTTACGTTCATATTGCCAAGCAGCACCATAATGCAATGTACTACACTGGTGATAATGGTCTCACCAAAGCTGTAGATGCTAGGGGATGAGGGTCACAGCACCACAACCTAAGGCAATCCCTTCGGTCCCCAGTGCAAACATAATGAGGCCTTGGTTGTTGCTTTTTGCCTAGCAGCCTGTTGATCAGAGGATCCATCCAGGACTGAGGCGAGCAGTGGGCCAGCCTCCAACCAGCCTGGTGGGGGGGAGTGGGACAGTGCACAAATCCCCACTCATCTGGGATTTAGGGGGATTGGCCCCATTCCTGGTCACCTCAGAGCTGCCTGCACATCATGCTGTAATGCAGTCATATGTTTAGTCTTCACAGGTAGTAAAATATTCCTAGGAGTCCTTGATTTGGTGTGACTGCATTTTAACAAGGGTTTGGTGAAAGGCATGCCAGTTGCAGGTGTGTCTTTAATGGGCTGCCCAGTGGGGACAAATACTCAGGAAATGAACTGCAAGGCCCCAGCTGCAGTGAGGAGGAACCGGAGGAGGGCAGCAGGAGGATAGGGCTGGGGCTGGGGATGCAGCTTGGCTGGCATAGCATAGCGCCGGGGCTCTGCTCACAGCCCAAGACCTTCCACGTGTCAGTAGTGCTCTTTGTATAATCTCACCTTTGGAGAAACCCAGGCTGGATTATCTGCATTGAAAGCCAAGATGATGTCAGGATTTCCTCTCCTTTAGCCATGCCAGTTCACTGTCCTAAAATCTTGCAGGTTCTCCAAAATGGACTCAAGAGAGAGCTCCCACAGCAATACCCTGAGCCACCCCACGCTGCAGTGAAATGGGCAGCACACTGACACCACCTTGGTTATGTCCCCAGGGCTGACCATGTCTGGACCCCGAGTGCACCAGCGAACTGTAAGTGGGTTGACCGGCTTCACTTGGGACCTCCCCCGCCTGTGGCCCCATTTCAGCTCAGCCCTGGGTCCCCCACCCTTGCCTGGCTATGCCGCAGGGGTGCCTGTGCCCAGCCCCGTCCCTGACTTACTGACAGGACTTCTCAGCTGGACCTCAGGCCAGACGCACTACCTTGCCTCTGGCTGGTGGTTGCTGGCTGCAGATGGGACCTGCTGCTGCCACCACTCAGCCCTATTTGCCCTGCTCAGGTGCTGCAGGATGGTGAC
This sequence comes from Apteryx rowi, assembly GCF_003343035.1. Classification (NCBI taxonomy): domain Eukaryota; kingdom Metazoa; phylum Chordata; class Aves; order Apterygiformes; family Apterygidae; genus Apteryx; species Apteryx rowi. The sequence goes on along the minus strand of NW_020450873.1, from coordinate 473,706 downwards.
AGCGGCAAGGGCATGGCCAGCACCAGGGTCCTCCGTGGCGCCTGGCACAACCTCCCTCATGGAGCAGCCCTGCACGTGCTGCTCTTGACAGAAGGAAGCTGGTGGTGGTACTCAAAAGCCCGTCAGCTTCAGGATCTGAGGTATCTTAATGCTTCCTGCATAGCGGATACTAAAGCACACTTTTTTTCCCCCCTTTTATTTTCCTTTCTCTTTCTACAAAACCAGATCAAAATGCCACTTATTTTTCCACCTTTATGGGCACAAAAAATCAGACTGCAGCCACTTCAGCCGTTTCCACCACCAGTAATCAGTTGCTCAGTGCCAGTCACTTGCTCATTAATGCAGTACTGCAGTGCATGCAAACACAGTGCCTTCCATGGTAGAGTAGTGCTGGATCCACTTGCCCCAAAGGACCTGTCACACCCATGTGATAGCCAGCAGTGATGATTCACGAGGGACAATTGTACCTCTTCACTCTGTTTATGGGCTGGGCTGCCTCCCCATGCTGGTCACTACATGTTACCTTTCTCCAAGCGGACACATGTAGGTGATATTGTGGATGTGACAAGGTGCAAAGAAAGACTCTCACAGTTCAACCCACTTCATTTTTCAGTCTTAGGGAAGCGTCAGAATTGAATTTCCAGATACACCCCTCTGCTGAGGATCTGACTGAGAGATTTAACGCTTCAAGAATACATTTTCTTCCTTGTTCAGATGCAGATGAAGTCTCACAAATACACAAAAACAACTATTCTCAAGGGATTTTTGCCCAGAAGTGGTAGAAATCTCAAGTGAACAATCCATTTTGTAATACCTCTGACTTTCCTGTTCGAAATCTCATGAAAAACTTCTTATCGGGACAACTGAATTGAAAGCTGAGTGCTACCTATGTAGGTCTCACAGACATAGACATTTTTTGTTTTGCTCTTTTTTAATAATAATGTGAATTACTGAGAGAGAGCAGTGCTCCCTGACCTAGCATCACTGCTTGGTGCTGTGCTGCCAGGAGAATTTGGGTACAAATGAAATCACACCGACCACAAAACAAACACACCGTAGGATTGACTCTCCAGTGGCATGCACTGGTGTAGCGGCAGTTCAGCAGCTGGCTTCCTCTAATTGACCCCGATTTTCGCAGCTCCACAGTCTCCCTCTGGTTATATGCAGTTGGTAAAAAAGCAGCATATTGGCTCCACACAGATTTTCAGCAGACAGAAATGCAAACACAGCCTGCAAGCCATAACTCTGTTGACCAGGCTCTGTGACTGACACATGCTTCTGGCCTTGGCTTTCTGCCCAAGTCTTACAGAAGTTAGAATATGGCATCCTTTAAAAGCAAAAGCAACAAATAGGTAACCCTCTGATATTACATAACAATCAGATATTAAAATATATGACCATTAGATTTGCCAACCTTATATGGCAGGAATAAGACTCGGGGATTTGCTTGTATTCCCACAGAATTTGCAGGGTGAGAGTTTCCAGCACATATGAATCCTCTCCCCCCACCTGCCTGTGGCATGAAGGGTGCTGAGACAAGGTCACATGCACAAAGATTTATTGCCAGGATCTGTAGCTGATGGCATACATCAACTCTAATGTTGAAAGCTATTTTCAGAGGAAAATAAAAAGAAAGGGAAAGGGAAAGGGAAAGGGAAAGGGAAAGGGAAAGGGAAAGGGAAAGGGAAAGGGAAAGGGAAAGGGAGGGTGCTTAAGGTCCTTTTTTGTAGTCAGGGGACAGGTGGACAAATTGGACACTGTGACTGATAAAATACAGTGGCGGGGAGAAGAATTGGAAGAAGACGATGGGGTTGTAAGTAAGCACAAGAGAGGGTAAGAGACAGGATTCAGGAGCAAAGAAGAATGAATAGACCCAAAGATGAGTGCTTTGTGGCTAAGAAATCCATTGTGTGCTACTCAGTGCCTGTGAAAGTCCTAACAAGATGGACAAATACTCCACAGGCAAAAGACAGACAGGGATGAGAGAGAGAAGAAAGGGAACAGTGGATTTTATAAACTGGGACTTCCAAAACTACTTTGAGACTTCAATGAAACCAAGACACTTCCTGGAGCGTCCACCACTAAAATGGCATCCAAAACTGCCCACTGGAGTCCCACTGAACTGCACTGCAAAATAATGAGGCACAAATACAGTATGTCCCAGCCATAATTACAAGGAAGAATTTGTGACTTAGCACTCCAAAATCTGGCTCCTTCAGACAGACTTTCTGTTTGACATGGTGCAAACTATTTGATTTCCTCATATAAAAATTCTCCATGTGCACAGTAAAAGGTGGTAATATTCCCTCTATAACTTATTAGACCGCAAGATCATGAACTAGGACCTGTTTCTCAGATGGGGCATGTACAGCATGGGGTTCTCAAGGGAGCTCCATCTCACTAGGAGCCTCTGTGTAATAGTGTGGTTACATTAAGCAAGAATAATCTCACTCATATTAGACAAAAATAATGGTATCACACTTACACACCCATAATCTTATTTAACTTAACAAAACCAATTGCTTTCGGAGTTGGGCAAAAGAGCATCATCAAACTGCTGTTGCTCATTGAGGTAAACTGGCAGGGTATCCCCTTTGGTGCTCCTGAGAACCTAAAGGCCATGGAGCAGTTTCAAAGATCTGACTGCAGCTTCTTCCTGCAATCAGCACTTTTATCTCTAAGACATATCTTGTCTCTGTGCCATTTCCTAGAGCTGCCAGATAATCACAACTGTTTGTGTTCTCCCAACAGATTTCATGGCTACAGGGCTTTGAAATGAAACAGCCAGGCAATGAGGCATTTCTCTGGAGAAGACGTGTTGACTAAACAGTTTAAGATTTTTATTCACAGTGGAAGTAAAATTGATCATGCATACCTGGCCACTCAAAAGCACACTCCTCTTTAACAAAAATACAAACCCACTAGCTTTTGCAAAAAGGAAAGGAGCCAGAAATCTTGTAGAGGTCATGAGAGATGAAAGGTATGCCCCACCGAAGTCTTAGGGCACCAAGGCTCCTGTGAAATCAATTAGAAGGTAGATTCCTACATTGCAAATTAGAGAGAGATTTCTTTGATTCTGTCAGAGTAGCTGGATAGCAGAGAATAATATCAGTTGGAGGAGTTAGGTCCTTAAGGACCTAATGGGACCTAGCGTCTTTCTAGATCTGGCCCTGCCATCAGTTGTACTTGGCAGATGAGCATGCTGCTCCGTAGCTGCATGAAAATAAGAAGTATGAAATGAGCTTCCTTGGCAATCATGGGTCCTGAAATCTTCTCTTAAATCTCCAAGCAGGTATATCTCCTTCCCAGCTGACCTGACATCTGAACTCTGACCTGGGGAGCCTGACACGGGGAAGTAATGAGGTTTTCCCTGACCATTCAAGCCAGGACCTATTGGCTGGAGCTATCAACCAGCTTGCCAGCCAACAGCATTTGATGAACTTCTTTCTAAGGTGATAGTGCTACACCTTGGACATGTCTGGTTTTCACCCCTGAGGTATTTAAAAGACAACAATTTGCTGCATGTAGATAAAAGGCAACAGTGACAATCTGAGGGGAACAGAAGACAGGAAACTCATTTCATCTAGCCTGAGATGTCTGCAGGGTAGATGGCTGCATCTGAGCTGGTCATGCCAAGGATCCCTTTATATCGACTGGGAGAAAGGCACATTTATGGCACAGTGGCATTTGGACCTTTTTAGACCTGCTTTACATTTCTGGCCATACAAATGTCTGTGTGGTCACACATCTAAAAGCTTTAAGCAATGGTCTGATTTTCTACTTTCTCCTTTGACTGTAAATCAGGAGTGGTTCCACTAGTGTCGTGGGAGTCCTTCTGCAGGGTCAGAGAGGCTAATCAGATTCTGTAACCATGCTCTCGCTAAGTCTAGAACAAGGTGCAAGGAAATACAAAACCTATTCATCATAGGCTCATATTCATCTAGGCAGGATTTGCCTTGACAGGGAAAATAGGCTTAAAATACAGTAGAAACAGACCAATTGAAAAACATTTAGAAAAAAAATCTGAAGCATTGCTTGCACTTGATGCTTTTTAAATGTCTGAGAGTAACGAACTCAGATGGAAACAAACGAGGAAAAAGCCTTGCATGGGGGTGGGGGGAAGATAATCTTGATGCACATGTTATTCTCAGAAGGTAAACCAACTTCACACACCTGTAGGTTAACATACTTTCCATGCAAACATCATTATTCTCAAAGGCTTTTATTTATGTTTATATACAAGGAAAATTTCCATTACGCAGAAAAGATGAAAGAAAATTAAACTAGATCTGACATAGCCTGCTGGAAATCACAAGAACAGGAAACATAAGGTACTCTCAGTGATATTTCACCTTTTTGTTGCAAACAGCTAACCCCATCTTCCTGGGATGTACATACTGCATAAGTGCTGTGTTTCTGGAAAAGGCTGGGCATGGTCATGGATCTGAGGCTATGATGACCAGAAGTTGAGAAGAAGCAACCAACAATTGATGAAGAAAAATGCTACTGGTTCATCAAAACCTTCAGCTTGTTTTAGCAGTTTTAACAACAAAAAAGTACGTACAGCTTGTCCTTACAGTACCTCTGTAACACAAGAGCAGTGGTGGGGATTAGGAAAAAAAGAGTAATCCAATAGACAAATGTTTACTGCCTTTTCTCTTGTCTAACCCCTTTGGCCTCAGGCAGCAGGGAGCCCCTCCAGTCCTGTAATGTAAATCACATGGTCTCAACTCATTTCCTCTCTCACTCGCCCAGGCGGCTCCGAGAGGTTCAGCGCTATTTCCTCGACCAGGTAGCAGCCTATTTGATATAACTGCTCCCCACTGTACAAAGTGGCCAGGTGCTGTCTGTGACAGCTCATCGGAGCTCTCCAAGTCGCTCCAGCAGGGTTTTTCTACGATTATCCTCCTACAGCCCCTGGGGATATGATTAATTCATGGAACGTCACTGAAGGCATCTTTCTATGGCATATGGAGTTAAAGTGTCCTCTTCACAGAGCTGCCTGGGGACAACTGTGAAATTTGTACAGACAATCCCACTAGGTAGTCAATCTTGTAAAAGCACTGATATTACAAAGTAAATACAAGTGATCTATTTGTTTAAGGTTATTACTGTGACCGACAGGGTATTAAAACAATCTTTCTACTGACAAAAGATATCAGACCTGCATTCCCATTTGATGTTCCTAAGCGTGCTTTTTCTTCTCTCTTTCTCAGCCAGTGAGCTTTGGGGTGTTCATCAAATTTTACTGATATGGAGATTGGAATACACTGCACAGCCAACCCATTGAAATTCAGTTCAGACATGGGCTTAAATTATAAAGAGAAACCTTAGCTAGTAATAACACTTTGATGTGCAGATGCATAAAAGTTTTAACTTCCACTTTCTTCTGAAAGAAATCAGCTTCCAGTCATGCTATTCGATTCATATTTTATCTTTTAATACATCCAAAGCACGAATATTAAACACTGCCCTCCATGGTCAGGAAAATTACAGTGGGTACCACATGAAGGCTTCTGTTTCATCCTTTTATCAAGGTTGTATATGGACAGTTCCACCCAACAGGAATATACTGCCAAGTGTTCAGAAAAGAAAGGTCAGTCCCTTTAAATCTCGGCCCTTTTCAAAAGCATACCATTTCTTTCTGAATTGGAAATTTCAGCTAGGAAAGGACATTGCCTTCCAAGTTGGATTTTGTATTCCAGCAGCACATGGAGCTAAACAGTCCTGACTATGAAGCATCCCTGGGCATGCTCCCCTCGACAGTGTGCTTTGCAGTTCTAGTCACCCTGTTTTCTGTTCTGGAGCCTGCCATGCTATGCAACTCCCCACTTTGCTTTTTTATTTATTTTCACTTTTATTTATATTTATCCTAAAGTGGCAGGTCTTGCAGAATCCAGAAATGCTCTGATATTTCTAGTCCTGCTGTACCAAACCCTTCCCATCTGAGGAAGAAGTACAAGGCATTCGTTCACCCATGCTGACACCAGCCTCAGTCTGTTACTGGGGCCCTCACAGGATACAACAGTAGGTACAAAATTTATTCCTAGCATCATGACCCTTGCAGGATCCAGGAATAAACTTAGTTTATCACTAACCTGAAATCATTTGTCCAGGCTTCATCCCTCATTTCAGCATTTCTTGCATCCCCCCATTTAGCCTGGAATGCTAATCCTCACCCAAACTGTGTCTTTAATGCTAAAGGTTTCTGGGCTTGGTCAGCATTAATGTTAGGGCTATGTCAGCATGTGGAAGGGGCTGAAGAGCTAGGATTTAGAGCCTTTAAAGGTTAGGGTGAAGACCTGTGCCCTCAGGAGTGGTGGTTTCAGCTATGCAGCCTAGCCCACCAACACCTATTTACCCCAGAAATACACGGACTGCTCCTTCTTCCCTGTAGCCTTTCCCACCCCATGGGAGTCTCACAGGGCTACCATTGCATATACTTCCTCAGGCCCTTATTTCCTGACTTTTAAGCTGATGTTATCTTTAAGCCAGGCAGACAACCAGCAAGAACCCATCTCCCAGCAGGAACCAGCCCTCACTGATCTTTCAGAACCTCCAGATCTTCACCCCACCTCTTTGACATGCTGATAACTCTGATCCTAACCCTTTCTGAATCACAGCTCGGTGACCTGTCCCAGCCCAGAAGAAATCATAAAACATTGCCCCATAGCCACAAGCCTTCACCCTGTCCCTTGAGGAAGCCGAGGCTCTTTCCTATGACCTACAAAGAGCAGTCTCTGGCCTGTGCTGTGCCTCAAACTGTGTCCAGGCAATGCCTGCGGCAGCTGACTCAGGCCAATCCCATGCCAGCGGGTGTGTTAATAATCAAACAATATGGTCATTCGTGTATCCCGGCTCTGTTTAGTTTACTAGAATGGTTATAGCCAGAGATACAATAATAAATATGGCCTTCGGACCCCCGAAATCAGAAAACGTGTTCTTAATCCCACTCCATCTCTGTCTTAACAGTCTTGCCATAAGCAATATCTTTGCAGGATAAAATACAAGACATTCAACCCTGCAGGCCCCAGTCCTCATTCCAGTACAGCAAATGTGGAGAATACAATATAGAATATAATGCAGATAAACAATAAATAATTATTTTTTCCAAGGTCTGACAAGTCCCAGTTGTAAAGACTATTTCTGGGAATTAAGTTCTAAGGGCTGAAAGGATAGAATTGGAGAACTGCTGAATGATTTAAGTTAGAAATGACATCTGTCCAGAGGTCTCTGGTCCTACCTCCTGCTCAAAAGAAGCCAAGTTTCAAAGCAGGGCAGGTTGCTCAGGGCTTTGAATGGCATCCCTTTCCTCCAGTTATAAACCACTCTTCCTAGTCTGGTGTCATCCATGTCTGTATCTGCCTCTGTGCTGAGCCACTGAGGAATGCCAATTTTAACTGGCTATCAATTAGGCCTTGAACTGTCCATTGAGCCAGACAGCACAGGTATATTTTCACCCGCCTTGTAGTCAGATCATTCAATGGTCGAAAAGGCCAAAGACCTGCCTGGGACCTGGGTTGCTGTACACTGCACATCCTGCAGCCCTCAGATGTGGGCTGTGTGCCAGCCTCTTGGATTTCTTTCAGGCTTATCTTCAGAGCAAAGGCTAATGCCCCAGCTAAAGGTATGGTTGAGGGCCCTCAGAGATGACCAAGTAGGCTTACTGATGACTTCTAGGAAGGCCATCAGGGCTAAGGTGAAGGCTGGTATTTACTGGAATTAACATATACTGGCAAGTTTTTTGAGAAAATGACCTCTCTTCTTGTAACATGGCAAAAGTTAGAATTAGGATTCAAAGTTGTTTGGTTATGTGTTGATGGACTATGATTAATTACTAGTTGATAAATAAAGAGTAAGGCTAGCCTTGCAGTTTGGGCTATGAGTGGGATCCTCATAAGCTGATGCATTTAGACATTTCCCCCTGCCTCCCACAATACCTTCTGGGTATGGGCTACAATAGACTCTGGTAGATGATTCATAGTTTGTATTTACTTACAGGCTCAAGTTTAACTACCCTGAGTGGTTAAACTTTGAGTTTAGAGGGAAGAGAGGGAAAAGTCTCCTCTGCAAGCACAAGGAAACAACAATAAATGTCAGACTAATGTGAGAGCTAATGCCAGTGGGACAGATAGTCAGTTTTTAAGTATAAGAACTGGTTCTCTTAGCTTGACTAAGATTCTGCAGTGACTGCAGGCAAGAACGAAGGCTGAAATGAAATGAGGCCAATAGATCAGAGCTACTTCTAAGCTTGATAGTAGCACAGAACATTGTGCAGTGTTGATAAAAAATTCTTATTTTTCAGGCCTTGATTTCTAAACCCTACCCTTGTATTTATCTATCTGGCCCCCCAACAAATGAAGAAACACGTCCAACCCTAGAGCAAATGATGACTCAGTGATCCCAGCAAGCCCTGCTCCTCATCTCACCACAACAGGCCTTGCGGGACAGCAATGATACAAGCATTTTAGTCACAGAAGTCCTACATTTGTTAAGTGACTAACTTTAATATACCTGATGCTAATGCCATCAAATTCATCTGAGAGCTGCATATTTTGCAGGATTCATTACCATACCATTTTTTCCAGCTCTAGATTTCACAAGCCTTAACACAAACCAAAATATGATTCAGGTAATGGTATCTATAGTCCAATTAATGGTAAGTCACTCAATCTGTTGACACCAGCCCTCACTGGAAACTCTGATTATGCAATGAATCCCTGAGTTTTCAGCACCTGATTTCCCATGCCTCACTGAGCCACACAGCTGTGATATATGATATATAGCTCAGGGTATGGCCTTGAGCAATACGATCTAGCTTTGAAGTTGAAGCTAACTTCGAAGCTGGCCCTGCTTTGATTGCAGGGCTGGGCCAAATGCCCTCCAGAGGTCCCCACCAACCTAAAATCTCTGGGTCTCCAAACTCAGCTGACACAAGCCTCTCACATGAGCTTTGTAATATCAGTCAAGAAACCTATTTATGCAGTTCTTTCTTTCCCTGACTGTAATGCCAATGGTCACGTTAGTGAGTGCAGTCTGGTCCAGACCTGTGTATTAACTCATATTATTTGCCCATGTTCACATTTGAGTTCTGTGGGCTTTGAAAGATGCATCAGTAAATTTGTATATCCACTCGAGGAAGGAAAGAGGAGTCATCTTTGCTTTCATGTCATGACCCTCTCAGTTACATTTTCTAGAGTTTTCTGAAAGCCTCATCAGTGTGCTTCTGGCATCATTTGGTTCCTTTAACTTTCTTCAACCTTTCCTCCTGGGTTCAATCCACCCCCATATGTTTTTCCACTGTTTAGAGGAAGAGGGGCTGCTCGCTTTCCTCTGCCCTGCTCTGGGCATGACAGCTCTCTGTCCTCTTCTACTGCATGTGCTCTGTTTCTGAGCCATGCCTACTGCTCTCTGCCTCTTCTCCCTTGCCCAAGATACAGGAGCATATACCCACAGCTTTACACATGTCTTTTTGTATACTTTTTGGGTTGCTCAGGCTTTATTTTTTCCCAAAGTCCTCATCTTCTTTTGTTGAGAATGGAAGTAAGGTGGTCCATTGTGGCTTTCTAAACACAGATAGCAATTAAGCCATTAAAATGTCATTTGAAGAACTAGGTGAAAAACTTGGAAGTTAGAGGTCACCTCTAATTTAGTTATCAAGTGAGACTGGGATGTCCCTGATTTAGCTTGCTTTCTTGGTGCTGCACCTTGTAATGGAGGAAGGGTTTCCCCTTCATGGAAAAGTCAGCTTCTGCTTATGTCAAAATTCAGCCTGCCACAGAGCCAGGACACCGAGCCCTTCTCAGCTCTAGGAGAACTAGGACTTGCAAACTGCCCTTGCTGAAGACGCAGCAGTAACCTCCATGTCTTGTTGTCCTCCTCGTCTTCCCAGTTCCCCCACAGACACAGCCTGCAGTGCTGGTAGAAGGGAGGTCCTCCCCTCTGCCTTGGAGGCACACTGAGGTGCTCTCTTGCTTCATTGCTCTTTTCATATGAACTCAAGGTCGCTCTGACTGAAGTATTATCCACTTGCTCTTTGTGTATGGAAAAAATGCAGGGAAGGGGCTCGGCATTCCCACAGCCTCAGATTTTCTCATGCTGACTTTGCTCTTCCTCTTGGCACTGGCTGCTGCTGACATTCAATCCACAGGAGCTTCACCATCAGCTCCCACTGCAGCAGGAGCAGACTCATTTAAAAGCAGTGCATGGGAAACACTGGAGCTGAAATGGATCTCTGTCACAGCAAGTTAATTCCTTTGCCCTCTGTGGATTCATCCTTTATCCTTATCGGTGTTCACAGAGCAGCACCCATGCCACTGTGCACAAAAAAGCCCAATTTCAGATCAAATGGGCAGTTCTACTGGGAGTGGTATAAACTTTCAAAATGATAGAAGGCATTTAATGGAATTAAAACAACACTTCTCAGTGAATGCTTAAGACAACGGTTATCATCTAGCTACAAAATCACCTTCATCTGAAAGTATGAACAAAGTATGAAATCTACAGTATTCCAGCCAGATAGTCAGTGTCAGATTACCTAACCCATGAGCCACTTGTTTCAAGTTGCAGCTGGGGTTGAGGTTAATTTTCCTGCCAAGGCTTAGCTATAATTTAAATTTCCTACACTATTTAAGCTGAGTAATCTGTACTTCAGATCTCTTGAGCATTAATAAAACAGTTATGAGAAGTTTCAGGATAAAAGGTTAAACCCATAAAAATATGCAACTTATTTATAAAAATAACTCCATCAGATTTTTCACAAGCTATAACAGTAAAGGTGTTAATTTCTGCATTTGTAATAACCTTGGAAGCTCCACTGGTAGAAGTCACCAGAGCAGCCTCTCTTTGGGATTCACCAGCCACAAACTTTTCAAAATCTGTAACAAGGCTGCATGTGTTGCAGCAGCGTCAGGCTGGCATTTCCTACTTCACAACCAGGGAAGCAGCTCAGGAGACTGAAAGATGTCCTTGGCCACGTCAGTGCATCTCTCCAGGCTCACTTCCTCCCATGAGGCTCAGCCCAGACCCTCTCTCTGATGGGCTGCGTGACCGCAGAGCCCAAATTGCAATCTCCCAGTGGTATCGGTCCCTCCTAACAGGATGGAAAGTTTCAAAGAGACTTCATTATCTCTTGGAACTGTTCTTTGCAGGGGGAAAGGGACCCTTTTTAAAGAGGCATCTGTGATCTAGTAGCTTAATACACACTGTCTGTAGAGGAATTTTGGTTAAACTGGGTCAGGTGAGATGAATCCTGTTCTTGTCTCTGAGCCCAAGATACCCTCTTCTCCCTTCCCTAGTGGGGAGAATAATGTCTGCTATTGTTATAAGGTGAACCAAAATGAAAATGGTCAAAAAAATATTCCACAGTATACACCTGCTTACAATTAACTTTGTTATTAGCTGCTTTGGTTTGGGTTGGGATTGACAAAGTGCGCCAAATGCCCAGCAAACCTATGAAATCAGTGGGGTCTGGAGACAACTTTTAAGCTCTATTGAAACCCAGATCTTTCACTGTTTCTGTTAAACAGTATTAAAAATGTTTATATAGCTCCTCAGGAGCTCAGAAATTATTTTAAAATAAATCAGCTTAAAATAAAACTAATAATTCCTTGTTATAACTGATACCATATTCATATTCAAATAATCAGCTTTTCTCAGCAAGCATTAGCTTGTATTTGCCTATCAGTTTTTAAAAGTCTGGTCTTTCTTCTCTTCATCAGCAGCCTTTTAAGCCTTTTCATCTGTAGCATTTGCTGCAAAGTCAGGTAATGCAAGGCAAGCATCCTTATGTCTCATTATTACTGATTACCCAGCTCTGGCCTGCTTTTCTCCCCAGCTCGTTCTGCAGGCCTGGCCTTTTTTAGGAAATGCCATCATTCCTCACGACAGCACAGCTTAGAGGCTTGCTGTGAACTGTATCCCCTTGCACCACTCTATAGGATCTGACAGTGAAGCTATTTAAAAACACTTCCTTTCAGGAGGCAAAAGGATTGGTATATGGTTGTTGCTTACAGTACATTATATTACTCCAGAAGCAAAAAGCAGCAGCCCTGGGGTTGGCCACAAACATGCAGTCCAGGCTCTTTATTAGAGAATACACCAATTTATGTCAAAACACAAATCTTTGTTGATATGACCTGTGACAACTGCTGCAACAAAACCCTGCAACAACGGTTCCCTGCTTGGTTGATGCCTCAGTTACACACGTAATAAACCCATTAAGCTCCGAGCCATTTCTTTGGCTTTACGCTGCTGTAGCTAAGATCTACAGCTGGTCCAATGTCTTATTCAGTCTGTGGTCACAAACGACGCTTTAAAAGAAACCTCCTCTCAAAATAGTATCTTAATGAAAGGGAAAAGGGCTATCTGCTCTCCTGCCTGCGCCAGGAGAAGCCAGGCAGGCTGTTATTGCCCACAGCCCAGCGGTCCTTGCCCTTTCGTTCCAAGCGTGAGAATTTATCAGACAGACATGAAAGACAGTAACAAAACTATGGCTGACTTCAGTGGGAGCTTGAGTAGGCCCTAGGAAAACATTGCCTTGTTCAAACAACCTTAATTTTGTACAGGATAGCTCACTGTAGGCTGGCCAGCCTCTTAGATCTAATTTTTTCTTTCTATTTATATTAAAAATGAGAGCAGAAGTAGGAGAGTGCTTCAAGCATACACTGTATGAATAGAAGTAGCAATAATGATACTTAGCCTTTATGCAGTGGCTTTTCATCTGCAGATTGCAAAGCATTTCCACAAAAGGACATTACTGTCAATCTCCACATTCTCCAGAAAGGAGAAGTGACATACACAGGCTCACCCAGCACGTCCTGCCAGAGCCAGGGAGAGATGCCCGGCCTCCCACCTCCCCCTGCCGCTGGCCACGCACCAGCCTCCCCACGCCTTACCCAGGCTGTGTCTCCTCTCACCACCTCCCTTTCCTGGGCGACTGCCCATCTGGTTGCTCCTGGGACGGGCACTAGCTCTACACAGGCAGGATCAGTGTCTGGACACAGACATGCTCCAATGGGGCTCACAGCTCATGCTGGTAAATAAGGAAACAGCAAATTAGCATTGTGTGTATAAAAGAGAGTTTATTTTATCTAAATTTGTGGTACACATACATAAAAAAGATCTGTGAGGAGGGGAAAGAGTAACCCATTTGCTCTCTTCTACATTAGGGACAATGGGAACTCTCATGCAAATCAGAGCCCTCTTTTACTGGCTATTTTAGCATCAACATACAGTTGCAGGGGGTGTGCACACTGCCAGTACAGGGCAGTCGTGTTTCGCACCTGTCTGTAGATCTTTCCTACAGCACAAAAATCAAACCGGAAATATGGTGCATTGAAGGTCCTTGTGTTTCAAGACAGTAAAAGCCTGGAAAGCCCAACAGTTGCTGGTGTTTAAAAACATTTTAAGCCAAGTGGCTCTACCAAATGAATAAACGGCAGCAGGGAGCCTCTCCACAGCTGCTTGAGAATTTGGGCCTGTTCATGACATGGGAAAAATGCTTTTTCTGTGTTTCTTCTTTATGTGTTGTAAACTCTGTACAACACGGGGATTTCCATGGAGATAGAAGCATTGCATATTGTTGAGGCAAGGATCTGAATTTAAAATAGAAATACGATTGATCTCCAAATGCTGCTCAGGGGGCAAGGCACTGTTATGCTAAAAAGTATGCTTTGCAGCCCTCTGTCACCCTGCTGTAGGTTTGCCATTGTTAACTCCTCAGCTGCCAAACCCGCTATGCATTTGCAGAATGAATAGCTCAGAATAGCATAAAAATGATTCAGCGGTAGCAAGGCTCCTTGGTCTGTCTGATGCCTCAGCACTGGCTTTTCTGTGATACACCTGTTTCTGCACCAGCGTGACAATAAGCGCCCACCCTGCAAGGGGCTGGGAAGCATCACTTCCTGTGGGGAGAAGGAGGGAGGGCTCTCACTGACTCCAAAAAGGGGCTCAGCATCTTGAAGGATCAGCCCTTGGGACTTTGGATTCACAGATGAATTTAATAGGAGGAGTTAAAAAAATAAGGAAAAACTCTGTTGGATATACCTGTTGGCTCTCCATTAACTGCCAGCAAATGTGAAAAAAAAATAATAATTAAAAAAATATATATATATATAATTCAAGCCATATAAATGTGTGGTACCAATATTCTGTCCATTTACATCCCCCACCTGCAACTCTTAACACTTAGACTGAATTTTAAACAAGCAGTAAGCACAGAGAGAAGCAGCCACCTACCACCTTCATATGTGATTTCAGCCACTGCTAGCTGAAAGAGCTCCCTCCCAGATGACTGTCTCTTAAGGTCTCTTAGGACAGGGAAACATCATAAACATTACGTACAATGTCTACTGCGCTTCTGGGGAAAAAAAAATCCCTAGGTGTTTCACTTGTCACATTTGCAGCAGCACTCATATGAATGTGCAGGGAGCAGTTAGCCCAGAAAGCACTCGCGTGCGCTGTCTGGTGGGGAGAGGTGGGGGCAGAGAAGCCGGGCCATCATTCCCAAAGGCAGGGCCCAAGGAGCCTGAACATCTGCAGGTCCAAAGCACGGCACGACTCAGGGAAACTGCCTCCCTGACTGCAGAGGCACTGTGGTGGGAGGAAGATTTAGCTCTTTCAGAAGAAAACTCAGAAGAGGAGCAGAAGAGCCCCTGCAAAAAGGCGGTGGGGGGTTCTGATTCAGCAGAGAGCCAACACAGCTGCTAAACATGTCACAAGGAATTCGGAGTAGTGAGAGGTAGGAGCCAGCCCCTGCTCCTCGTCCAGACAAAATGGGCTCTCCACGTCCCTGGAGGAGCGGCTGGGGGAAAGGACGCCTTCTGCCAGCCCTCGGCAGCCCCCGAGCCCCCAGGGGCTACTTACAGCAAGGGGCAAAGAGCCTCTGACTTGCACGTGAAGAGCTGAGGACCTCCGTGAATGTCATTGTGAAATTGCTTTCTTTTTATTTAGGACAAGAACTGGAGGTGGGAGGTGATTAGCAACGTGCCCCAGGGAGCTCCATTTCTCTCTCTGACGTGTAAAGAAACTCTAGCACACAGATCTCTGGGGCTCAGCGCTGTTTGGTCCTCTCGGATCCGCATGCTTTAAGTTCTCCCAGCTTTTCCTGGTCCTCAGCTTGCAGCAGCTTTCCCAAGCCACGGCCTCCCGCTCCCCAGGACCTCCCACCTGCACAGGTCTGTCCCCGTTTCCCATTCCCCATTTCAGATGTAAAATGCCACACCATTGATTGCATGGTGTCAGGACAAATGCTTGTCTTCTTACTGCTATTCAGAATCCACAGAAAATGAAGCATTTTACATCTTCTTGATTAGACAAATGGCCCACCAAAGGCAATCTTCATTAAAATTCCACTCTTCATTAAAATTCCATATACATAAGTATCATTAAAATGCAGAGCCGGCTTGTCCACACACACAAATTTCCCACTATTAAATCATGAAATTATAACACTTAATGATGTTAAAAATAAAAAAAGTTTAGTCTGGCGACAAGCCATTGGACAAGTACTGCAGGCCTGAAATTCATTGTAAAATTATTGTTTTGTGGGTTTTTTTTTTAACAGTACCCACAACATGTTTGAAAACTACAGACTGCAGATTTCTTATCCTCTCTGTGAACAAACACGGCGAGAGGGAAAGCGGATATGTAAGCATCTCAGCCGCTGTACTGCATGAGGCTTTTGGAAGCCCAGGGATAAATCCAAACAAGCCAGTGAGAAACATGAGGCTGCAGAGGCATCCCTCGTCATGGAGCTCAGCCACTGCCACCACAGCTGTCACGCAGTACCACCCTCACAACCTTATCCAGGTCCACCTTCAAGTTATTTAGATAATTAGGTTTCCTGAGCTAGGAGAGAGCTGGATCTTATTCCTCCGATAGATTAGGAGCCTTCTGACAACTTCCAGACTATGTTTATGCAAGACCAGTTTATATCCCGTGCCAATGTTGTCCTTCAGATCAAATGTCTCTAAGGAGCGTTCCCTGAAGGCATGGTTATAACAAGCACATCCCCTCTCAGCTCACGTTTCGCTGGACTAAACAAAACAAGCTCTTCCGTTGTCCTCTTGAATGCTAGTTTCTCCTTTCCACAAGGAGGCCATAATAATGCCTGGGATTTGCAGCAATGATTTGGGGGCCCGAGTGGTCAGAACTACACATCTGCAGTTCGCACAATCTGTATGGACTTGAAGATGATCTAAAAGGTCCTTGCTGCCAATGTAAAAGCAGCTGTACTGGTTTTAGGGACTTTGAGGCTTCAGGTAGAAAGCGATTTACTGTCTTATTCTCTTTGCCAAAAACAGTCAAATTCCCAGTTAACATTTTCGAATGCAACTCAGGGAATTCTTAAATACACCACCACCTTTGCGAGCGCGGTACAGAGCCAGCAGATGCTGTGGGTGCCGTCACGCGGTGCCGCAGGGCTGGCAGCCGCTGCGGTGCCGCCTCGCCTGCCTCGGCACTGACTAAGGGGGCCTTCGCTTGAGCAAAGTTGAGGAGCATCTTTCTATTCTATCTCAGTGGAGACTGGGATGTGACAAAAGGATTCAACATAAAACAAGCTTCAGAGCAAGTGACAGGGGGATTAAAATCCAAGCAAAGCATAAATATAAAAGGTTAGTATCATCAAAATGGAATTACTTTATCTTTATTGTTCTTTATAGACTGCATATTGACCACGAAAGTGAACTGTTTTCTGTAGCATGTTCAATTGACTTCGGGAAACTTCCTTAAATCAAATCGAAAATGTTTTGAGATTTCTCAGGAGAACAAATGAGAAATAAATAGCAAAGCAGCATTTTGCTGAAGTGTCTAGTCACCAGTCATCATTAGATCTGACAGACAGCACAAGATGTTTAGAAAACATATTGAATATGGTCTGTTATCTAGCTATGTACTGAGGCTTTTATCTGATATACTCTGGTTTTCTTTATACAAAAAAAATCATTGCTGAACTGTATTTGCAACAAAAATATGTGTTGATGCTAAGGACCCTGTTGTTTATGGAATGTTGTTTTTGAGTACTATACAATTTATTTCATGGCAACATATTCCTTTATGCTTTAATAATGCTATGAAAAATTACAAACATTACAGTTTGTCTGGTGAAGGGCAGGCTAAAAATCTGCTTTTATTTATGCTTGAATAAATCTAAAACAACTGTTGACCAGAGTTGCTCATCTAGATACCCACTGCTGTAACAGCATAGTAACTGATCCACAGATGCTCATTTTTTCAGATTACTGCTGTCCCTGCATGGCTGGAGAACAGTGCTGAGAGCCCAGGGGACTGATGGATACCGTACAAACACAGAAAAAGTCATCGTTCTTCAGCCTGGATCTTCCGCTTTATTCTGAACCTAGCTTCAGCCTTTCTCTGCTGCATTAAAGAGACCAGAAACTTAGAAACCTTCTCCCTGGGCAGGGGCTTACAGGCAATGACCAAGACACTTAAGCTGCTTCTGGATAAATTATATTGAATTCTTGGCACTCTCTAAGCTTTTCCAGACCTCCAGTCATTCCTGCAGTACTTTTCTGAACCCTTTCCAATTTATCAGTGTATGCTTTAAAACGGGGACCCAAGAAGTGGCTAGTTTGTTCCAGTAATGTTCCTGCAAATGCCTCACTGCGTGATAATTTCTCTCCCCTCCTCCGACTCAGTATTTCTTTCCAGGAATCCATCCAGGATTGTTTTAGCGCTTTAACCCCTTGGTTAGACCGGGAGCCCTATGCAGTCCACAGCGAAACCATTTTGTGCCCACTGCTGGCTGAAATAGTCCCAGATGCTGTCACCGGTACCTGCAGCTGCGTCCCAGCGTACACAGGTCTATCCCGAGCAGTTCAGCATGATGTTAAAAGCACATTATTCGAGGGAGGGCAGACTGCAGGCGGCACCCGCTCCCCGGGGCGCACCGCCGCCGGGTGCCCCGCGCAAGCTCAGCGAGCCCCCTCCGTCGCCAGGCTGGGCCCACAGGTATAATTACCTCTTGAGATTGACCCGTTAACAGATTTTGTAGCCTTTTGATACGGGTTGCAATGCTGGTGTACAGAAATCATTATTTTTTTAACACAACGTTATGCGTTATCAAACAAAGTGCCTGACAGCGTAGAATTCGGCAACTCTGTTACTTTTATCAGTCCAGCTGAATCTCAAAGAGAAAGCGGTATCAAGTTTGACGGTGCTACAGCTCTGCACTCATTTGCCTGTGCATACGAAAAAGCAATCAATCTGCAAAACCTCAGCAAATAAGAAAATATATTCAGTTATTTAAGATTTCAAAGAAATAGCTTTACTTCATCCTCTTTGCAATTTTCCTGAAAACAGAAAGGTTTTTGCTTCTGTGTGATATCTGGCAACTCCCATAACATCTGAGACAGCTAATTTCACTCTCAAGCCATTTAAAGCAGATGGATTGTAGTCATGCACAAAACTCTCTAATGAATAAGTAAAACTACAGTTACTTATTATATTATATAATAGCTATTTGTAAAGAACTGATCGTTGAAGCAGTTGAAGTTTTCGGTTTCTCCATGCCTTGCTTTATTTAATTGCCTTTCTCTGCCTCGTTTTTGTTGTGCGCTTACTGCCATCCAGTGCTTATTCAAGGTATTACTCTAGTATCCCCAACTAAGAGCTAACCCAATGCTAGAATATTTGGCTCTTAATAATACACTGACCTCATTTGTAGAGGAGCTGCTACAGGTACGCTGCAGGAATAAGCCAGCACATTGCTAGGTTGTAGCAGCGTTTTGAAATGATGCGGTGTCTTACTGATAACAGCTTCATAATGACAGGGACCTGAATTTTCGAAACCTCAGTGTAGGGCTCTGTGTGCCCAGCATTGCTGCAGATTGATTCAAATGGCTTTTTTGCAGGTGGTGTTGGAAAGAAGAGTTTAACGAGTATGTTAAAATAACGAGTAATGTTAAATAATGTTTTACTTTGTTTTTAAGATGTTACTTCTTTCGTTTATTGGGTTTTTGTTGTTGTTGTTGTTGTTTTTTAATTTCCTACACAGGCTTTGCTTTCACATCTTATAACCTGCAAATATTCACATATGTCTCTTTTAGAGAATATGCTACTTCTGCTTTGATGAAAGATGAAACTTGGTACTTGAAAAGTACCCATCTTACCTGCATTATTTTTTTTTCTTTGGTAAAATTACACCTTATAAGATCTGTGTGTTTTTATACAATGCCTAAGAAAGTTAAACTGGTAGATATTTTGAATGATTTGAATTTTTAAAGGTTCCAAATTTTTCATGCTTTCATGAAATGTTGGATGGGGTTCACAATAAACAGTCCACATCATAGCAAAAAAAGAAGGTATCCCCACCTTCTGTGCAGTTTGCTAAGTCTAAACGGCTTAATCCAGCTGAGATGTCTGGGACTGAAGGGCCAGAAACATCACTCCAGATCTCATTCGGAGGTGGAGGGAGGACGGTGCAGACAAAACGAAGGGCTTCAGGCACTGAGCCGGGCGCAGCCGGCACCCAGCCAAGCTGCTCCGGGTGGGCATTAGACACCTACGTCGTGTCATGTATCCAACCCTATTATTTGTACTTCTGGGGTACAGCTAGGAGCATTTTCCCTATTGCAGGGATACAATACATTGTGGGGAAAATGTACTGAAGGAGAAATATGTATTTGTATATTTATAATGATATCTAGTTTGCCATCATTTGGTGATTTAAGAAAGCCAGAAGCTGTGGGCTGTACTACTTAAACCACTCTCCCTCTTCCCCTTACCATATACATACAGTTCCCCCAGCTTTCCCCTTTTCTCTGGTCTCTCTCCTTCTTTGGGGGCGTGTGTGTGTGTGTGGGGGGGGAACCTTTATAGCTATCACCTCCAAAATTCTGAATATCCACATCATTGTACACATCTGAATAGTGATGCTGTACTGCCATTGCTTGCCATTTGGTTAGTTACCGTCACATATAAGCAGGAGACTATGAAGAACTGCTTAATACAATGTTTCAGTACTATATTTCGTGCTACATTATTATATTTTACTTTAAAAAATCAGGTTAATTAAAAACCTTTGCCTCAATTAATCTCCATGACACAGAGAACATCAACTGAACCTAAAAAAAATAAAAATCCTTTACTGTCATTTCCAATTTTACATTTCTTTCAGAGTGGTGACTCAAAGAAGTTTAATCTGATTCACTTTGTTTTTCAATTGATTCTAATTCCAGATGGTTTTACATCCTTAAAAGGCCTTAAACAATGATGTCAGGGAAATGCAAATCCATTTTCACAAAAATAACAAAAAAACTGTCCTGAAGACTTCCACTCTGATTTAAAACAAAACACCAAAAGCACAAAGATCTCCGAAAGGGCCTTCCAGAAAATCTGCATTGGAGACCTGTACCCTGGGCGCTGGGCGCTGGGTGCTTTCTCACTAGGCTTTCATCAGATTCATTTTCTTCTGACTTGGACAGACAGGCAAGGAACTGGGGAACTATTGTCCTGATTTTCCTAAGAATAAAAAGCCCTCAGAAAACATTAAGTTTTCCTGTGGGGTAAAAACAATAAAATTTGAGGGGAAAAGTTATTTTCTAACAACAAACTCCCAACCTGTTCCACCCCCAGACTGTAGTTTTCAAATCTTGAACAGAAAAATCCAACTTCTTACTGGATTTTTTTAAATTATCTCTGCCTACATCTTAAAATTATCACAGACACATACAAGAAATGGCTTGAAGTTTGGGGGGGTCTTGGGGAGGAGAAGGGAGGCTGGTTGCTTACTGTTTTTTAAAAAAATATGTAGAGCCTGATCCTATGGCTTGATCCCCCAGAAGCCCTTCCACTAGAACAGGTCCCGTTTATGCCAAAATGATGCTCTTCCTTCCAGTCTGGCCCCAGACTGCCCTCAGTGGAAGTGTTAAGGTCTGAATTAGCTTTGATATCGTTCTGCCCACAGCTCTAAATAGAAAACTGATTATTTAAGCATATTTAAAAATACTGTAAAGAATATATAGCACTCTAAATGCTGAAACTGCAGTTTAACCACAGAAAATAGGTCTGCTTTTGAAGTGCCAGGTGAAGAATGGGGTTTTCTTCCCCAAACATCGGCAAAATTGGGCAAGAAGAGACCATTTAGCCTTTTCTGATTACCAAAAGCTTTACAGGACTGTTCAATGCATCATTTCTTCCACAGTCTCATCTAACCTATTCCCAGGTGTCTGCACTACTGGTGTCTCAGCACACTATTTCATCAGGGTCTAGCCTGTTATTCACTCCATTCAATCTGTCACAGCACCTAACCCGGCTGTTCACATGCTTAGCTTTTTCTCCTATGGTCTTTGAAGAACTCGCTTATATATCTACCAACTTGAGAGTATTCACAGGCTATGACATTATCCCCCAACCTTCCCCTTCTGTGCAGAATGACATTTAGTTTCTTCAGGAGCTCCTCCTGTCACGTTATCCAGATTTTGAATTCTTTGTTTTGTGTTTTGCCTACACTATTAGAATCTCCGTGCATGAGGCCAACCCCTCTCTCTCTCTGCATTTTTAATATTTTTTTCTGGCTGTGGAATGAATTTTGGCAAGTAAATATGCAGAGGGTATCCCACAGACTTGGCAGTCTTGTGCATTAAAATGGCAAGGGCAAGAGCAAGGGAAAGGGCAGCTCACCAGGAGCTTTCCAACAGACTGATTTTTTTTGATTTAGCACAGCTGTGGGTAAATCATGGGAGATATAATCCCACGAAAGAGAGAATCCTCTGGGCCTCAGCTCTTCAGATGTTGTATATGTATGTTCATGGGAGCTTAAGAAGGTCCCACAGAGGTAAATGAGAGGAAGCAAAGTAGGTTGCTGCTTGATTGGCATTCCTGTCTTGGGATTTTTGTCCATGAGGTAGCAAAGCCTGAAGCCTAAAGCCACAGGGGAAAACAGGAGCAAAGAGGACATAAATTCATACTCCCACTGACTGCAACACCAGAGACAGGTGCACACTACAGATCACAGCTTGAAGCAAAAATGTCTATGGGTTTCCAAATTAGACGGTGTTTTTTGAACTTTTCATTCTGATTTTTATGTGCGCTCACGTGAGTATTCCAGGCCGCATTAGGACAAAACAGCAAATGCTGAAGAACTCATTTTTCCCCTGGGACAAAAAAACTAATTTTTACTTGGCTGTAGAAAATAAATAATCTGCAGTAGCTTAGAGGCTTAATTAAAAGTAGACTATACCTGTGGTAAGAACTGGCAAACATCGACTTTTTAATGGCCTCTGTGAGCAGTCAAAAAAACCCTTTTTAACTTATCACTACAAGGAGAAAAGTAGTTCTGACCAGCAGCTGGACTTTGGGACAACGTTCTTTATTGATGGTACCTTTGGAGATAAACAAGTCCAAAGCAAGTACTAAGTGATGCACAGGATGGAAAATATTAACTCAGCAAGGTATATTTTATAGAGCTGCATGAATTTACTACCAGGCCCTGATTAAGGCCTAATGAATAAACAAAATAGGACTGCTTTTGAGATGGTGGAAACAAAGTTTATTACCATCACTAGACAAACAGAAAAGAGGGGTCTACGTTGGTTTGTCCACAATTGCTTTACGGAAGGGAAGTTGCTATAAAGCAATGAAGCTGGTCACTCTGTGGAAAACACAGTAGCTTTCCACAAAGATTATATGGACAGGGTTTTAAAAGAAATTACTCTATAAAACCTGTAGAGTTTAATTTTATTTTAAAGTATCGTTTACTACGAACCTTCTGCGGAAGACCATCACTTGTTCGAAGGGCTGGTTCACAAGTAAAGAGAAAGCTGGCATTTTCAGAGTTGAATAGGATTCGGCTATCCTTAATACATGTTAGAATGAGAAGAAATCATTAATACAATGATCTCAAAATCCTTCAACTTTCCGAGGAACAGAAGATGTCTCCTGTCAAACTCTCAGCAGTGCCACTGCTCTGAAACTTGTCCCATTTGTGTCAATGGTTTCTAAATGGCCTGTTTAAAAGTCTCCTTTTGCTATGCTGGATTCCCCAACTACAAACCGGGCCATATTTCGCATTAACAGTAGTGCTGCAGCTAGTAGACCCCCTACAAGCCTAGCGCTCATCTCTGCTGCTTTCAGTGGGCTTGCAATGAAGCTCATTTCAACACTGATTAATTAATAAGGAGAAGATACAATAGCAAATTCTTGCACTCTAGCTGACTTGTTCATCTGTTACTCAAATACACAGAGGACGAAGTTGGTTAATTTGGTAACAGGAAGACTTTCCTCATTGAAACATCACAGGTAATAAATAACCATTCAGTGAGTTTAGGCTTGTTCCCACGATTATTCCATGTCTGTAAAAAAGAGGATTCATCTGGCGTTATGTTTAAAGGAGGAAAAAATATATAGTCACTTGTACTGACTCTTGAGGGGGAAACCTAAGTGTTTTCAAAGAAAGATTATAATGAAAACGCATACAATTTATTACTAACTTTAATAGTTTTTTTAATTTCTTTTAGACAAGCTCATTATGTGAGAAGAACGGAATTTCTGCAGTAGCTGGGTTTGTTCACAGGCCTCTGATGAGCAATCAGCAGTGTGCACTGAAGCATGAACTTTATATGTGTACAGAAATTCACAGTTCAACAAATTCGCCAGACCAACCTGGAGATGGAATAACAACAGATTTAGATGTGCTATTACAGATAGTGATCCAACACCTTCATTCGTAGTCTTTTCATTTACTTTTCCTTTGCCTGCATCCAAAACAGCAAGCTGTGTCTGTCTTCAGCTCAGTCACTTTTATGGTGAAGGACCTGATGACATTTCAGTAGTTCAAAAATACTTTTTGCTTTCTTTTTAATTTCAGTGGTGGTGTTCCCATTTTGCCAATCACACGGAAGCCACACATGGATGGAAAATATATGGAAAATATCATGTGATGCAGGCTCTGAATTTAAGTGAAGTCCTTCTGCATCCCAGTTCTACTGTGTAGGAAAACACGTTAAAGATCCCTGCTTTTCTTCCGCTTTTCTGAGTGGAGTACCAGGTGATTTTATCTGGGCCAGTGAAAGCAGCAATGACTTTGGACTGCAAAAGGGTGATAGTTTTAGTATCTGTGGTTAAACATGAAGCATATCACTCATCCAAAGATTCCTCATGCCCACAAACCTGCCATCACCTGCCCAGCATTTTTAGGATATCTTGGCTTCCCTCCTTCAAAGGGAAGCCTCCAAGGCGTGCACAGCTATTGACTTCTTCTTTCAGTGGCACTGGGGAGAGGGACACTGTTGCTCTCCAGCTGTGAAAAGTGAATTTGTCATCTGTAGGAGGCTTTTGGACAAGATCCATTGATTTCATATACAGCAGAGTTACTATTCAGAGGCAAACTAAGGAAGGAGGGGCAGTCTCAGTTCTGGATTTGAGCAACAGTCTTGCATTAGTAATGCATTGCTGGAACAGGAACAGCACTGGAGGGGCTTTCAGGAAAGTCCTGCTGCCCAAGGTCAGGCTGGTTTCTAGGGAGGGACGATGTCCCTTGTGCATCCAGCCGGGCTGGCAGCACAATGTTTATGAACAACTAACGGTCACTTGCAAGCAAATGAAGGAAGGTCAGGAAAAAATGCCATGAAGTCAATAGCTGTGGTTTGGTTTGGTTTGGTTTGACTGTGTCACACCATTTACTTAAGCTAGAACCACTAACCAGTGTAATTGTGAGTCCAGCACCTAAAGCCAGGCACCAGGTGAAAAACATTTCCAGTCTTGTGTCCTGTCACATGAAGGCCACTGTGGTAGCTATAAGCAGCAGTCTCCTGCCTCCAAGGTTAGAGCTTCCTGCTGTTGGGAGACCTGGAATATAATAAGATCCCCATTTTGTCTACTTTAGAAGTAAATAAGGATTTGGCCTTGAATAGTGGGTGATGTTCTTAAATATAAGTTCAAATATTTGTCCCCCTCTCTTCTTGGCAGGCTTTTACATTTTGGGCACCTCATAAAAATATGTTCATAGTTTATTTACTTTATTTTATTCATTGCCATTTGTCTTATCTGGGACTTCAGACCTACCCTCATCTCACACAGGTTTTAAGCCAAAGTAACATCAGCGACACCATCAGCACAGAGAGAAATCTAACGCTTAATCCTTTTGTTTTTATTTTGCAATCTTAACTCTTCCCTTTCTCCTCCTGGTCCCCCCACCCCATCCCAACTAGGCAATGCTGTAAGATGTTTGCTCACTGAAATCTCTTTTGCATAATACATACATATTTTAATAAGCAAGAGGTTTTGAATCTACTTCCATTTTGAGGGTCAGACCAGCTTTCACGTCCTGCTTGCTGCTGGCCAAAGGGTGATGCTGTTGCCTGCCTACTCCACTTGCTTCTCACTAGTACACCATTTAGTATCACCCATCTCCATATGCAGCCTACGTAGGAAGCATCCTTACAAGCGCTCGAGGGCATCACAACTCCTCCTGGCATCAATAACCTGTGAGTAACCATATCCATCCAATACAGCGATTCACTACCCCAGGAGAACAGTATATCTGGTGCATGCCAGATGATCCCAAATGTCTTTTCATCCAGCAAGGCTTAAGGAGAAGAAATACATTTACTTTATTCTCTAAAAATAAAGAGTTAAATATGCTATTATGATATTTTGAAACAGTTGCCAAAAGACTAAGAGAAACACATGTCCGCATGGATGACCTTAGCTTCCCTCACTGCTGTGTGAAGGCTCCTCTCCTGCTTCTGGCTCAGTCTGGCTGGAGACCGTTGGTGTTGGCATCCTCCACAGCCATCAGCCCAATAAAATTAATCAACCGCTTCTCACGCTAGCGTTATGGATGTCTTTCACTGTCTCCTAGCACAGACACATGTCTTGACAGGTGGAGACGCCTCCTATGGTAAGTGCTTGGGGTTTTGCGCTGTCTACTCTCCCTTCAAGCCCTGTACTTTACGTCTCCTGCAGCCCCTCAAACCCTCCGCTTAGCTTCCTAATTCAAGCCATTGGTTCACAAGCACAGTATTGCCCTTCAGAGCTTCAGCTTAAATGCAGATGGTGAAGGTACACGGAGTTCTGCTAGAAAGTTTTCTGGTTGTGGGACGTTGATTAGTCCAAAAAGTTTGGGAACCAATTTAAAATCTTCAGAGGTTTGTCTTCCGAGATACCACAGCAGTAGGGCCAGATTCTTCACAGAGCAAGGGTTTGATGTAGTATGTCCCTAAAGGCATTTTAATTAGTTCAAGGTGTTTTATTCTGCTGTGAGGGAACATCATAGAAGTCCAGTAGCTTCATCACCACTGATTCTGAATTGATGTGTTTGACAGGAGCTTGCATCAGATCTGTTTCCCATTGAGTCATCAGAGGTCCATAAAAATTGAATATAAATCAGCCTATTATTCACCTGAATTTGACCATTTCCTAATCTTGTGAAGCACACAGAAATAGCTATGCTAATGACATTGTTATGAATGTTTTTCTTATTCGTCATTACCATTTTAAAGTGGCTTAAATGGACTAGCAATCGCCATAGCAACAAAGCAGCAGTCAGGAGAACTACTGTTAAGAGAATCTGAAGTCTTAAAAGGGTTCCCCCCCACACACATTTTAATGAAACCTGGGGCTCTTTGATTTTGAATCAGATCAGACCAGAAAGAAACGTGAAAAAAAAAATGAACATTTCCATCAAAGCACTGAATATTGCCAAATATACATTTCCTATTTAAAGCACATTTTTAGGGGGCATAAAGAAGAAGCAAGTAAGAATTAGAACATTAGAAAGGATCTAAGTATGTGTTGGGTAAGTCACCCACTCCAGTAACAGAAAGGCAATGTTATGCCTGGGAAAGCAAATAAATGAGGTCTGGAAGAAGACAGTACAGTTTTTGTTTTACCTCAGATCCCTGTACAGGGTTTTGATGGTTGCTTTTCTTGCTTCTGCTTCCTCCTTCCATCGTCAAATATCCACAGACCCTTAAAATGACCCGGCACAGCATATCTCACAGTCTAACACCATTACCGCATTTGCTCCTTAGATGTTGGCAACCAAAGCCAATTATATTACAGATGAGATAAAAATGAGAAAAAAGTCTGTGCCTTTTATAGCTACTGTAAGGCTTGTAAAATTAGGATCTCTTTTCAACAAATGAGGAAAAATTGAAATAAATTTCACTGTCTGTTGTCTCCTTCCCACCCTTCCCAAAGTGTTTTCTGGAAGACTAGACTTAAGTCACAGAAAGCATCAATCTGACTCAAAAAGACATAACGAAACTGTTTAAGTCTCTCTTTCTTCAAAAATTTGAATCATGATCAGCTCATATGCCTGACAAACTGTCTGGATAAAAACTCCCGCCAGAACTGAGCAAGTTGTGGCTGAGGTTTGGGCTGCTGCGACGTTCCTCTCCCACCAGCTCGTCACCAGTGGCCACAGTGCCACGACTGGAGGCTCTGAGTCCAGAGCTAAAGAGCAAGGAGGAAAGACTGAAGGCCAGTTTCCATACTATGCGAGACCCCATATCACCATCGCCTTGCAAAGTCACTGACAACAGCAGTGCCCTTGGCTTCCCAAAAGGGGAAAAGATAGCTTTGTCTCCCCAAAACGCCTGAAAGCAGTCGGCCCGTTAAGAGACTAGATAGCAACATGGACAGCATGTACAAACAAGACATTGCCCATATGGAGGCATAATTTAGTAGCCATTGCGGCCAGGGTTTTGCAGGACGCACTCCCTTCTGATCCAAGAAGAAGAAAGTTGCAGGTACTTTCTGCCACAAAGGGGCTGCCACTTTGCGTGCTGCAGTGCCACGCAGCACCAGGAGTGTGCCCAGCTCATGTCCAGACATACCAAGGTGTCACCCAGACACACCAACAGGGTTTCGATGCAAGGAAAAAGCCAAATATGCAGGATGGGCTGGAGCAGTGTTACACCCAGGCACCTGTGCCAGGGAGCTTGGTCCTGTGTCGCAGGTCCATCTGTCAGCTGCACACAAGGTGCCCGGCTGCAGCAGCCGGCTGCTCTGAATTGCTCTTGAGCACAGGCACCAACCCCATTTTCAGGCATCCAAATCCAGCATGTTTCCCCAAGGGCTTGCAAAAGCACTAGTGTCCTATTGTCTTGAGCACTCAGTTACCCCCAGTCACGTTTGCCAGCCTTGACCTGCTTAAGTTACCAATTACACAAGGTGACAATGTTGTGTCCTAAAGGCAAAGGACTTCTGCCGCCTGCTCAGAGTTCAGGTGAACGTGCAACCATAGCTTCCTCCTTTTAATTGGCCTGGCTGCCTGTCAGAAAACTTGCATCCAGATTATACTGCTATAATCAATATGTATAGAGACCTTTCCAAAGATCTGGGCACTGGTCTGTAGCCAGACACTATTTCCACCTCACTGCTGACAAGCACGTATAAACTGCAGGTGAGCATATCCAAAGTTACACACTTTCTCCAAGTTTCTTTCCTTCATTATTAAATACCAACAGGCAGACCTCAGCTTAATGTTTTACCCAATTATCTCCAGGCTTTCAGGGAAAAGACAGGTCTTAACTGTGAGCTGAATGTAGTAGGATACACCACGTGATAGCTCACAGGAAAGCATATTAGCTAAAAATCCACACCAGAGATCTAATAGCTGCACAACTGAGCAATACTCCGGGTGCTGAAGATTTTCAATGCGCAGTACAACAGCGCAGCATCCGTTGTGCTGTGTAACGCAGATCAGCCCTTCCCCATCCTTCGCGTAGCAGCACATGTCTTCTTGCATCTCAACAGGCTCCTGCTTGTTGCAGACAAACTGCAGCAGCTGATAGTCAAGTGCCAGTGACAAAGCTGCCTGGTGCTAATTAAAAACCTACAAAATTAGAAAGGCTTTGATGTAGCTTCTCCTAAAGAGAGCATCAAAACTAACATCTGGCAAATGCATTTAAACTTTATTCCTTGCATGGCTTTCCCCTTTAAATGAGCTAAAAACACACATTGGCCACATTTCAGCAACAGTTTAACAGAGGGAAAGGGTTCTCAGGTTGCCTCAGCCACATCAAAAGTGGGGTGGTGGGGGGGGACACGACCCACAGGGAACATACGTTTTCCTGGAGCCCAGACCAACCTAACACAGCATAAAACCTCTGACTTATGCAGTGATGCTCCTGATTTGCAGACTCAGCCTCCAAAAAGGAGAGACCAACTAGTTCCTGCAATTCAGCAACACAAAGCAGTACAAAAACAGACAGAAACACTTAACCTAATAAAAGAGGATAAATGTCGCTGAACAGCTGTTATGAATCTCTTCCCTGTAATGCTGCCCCTGTCTCCTCATTATTGTTCTTATTACCGTGGCTAAAGGTACAGCATGAGCAGTACGGTCCTTCCCAATCAGAGCTGACTGATTAAAATCATAATGGACACATTAAAAAGCAGAATAACAGGGTAGAAACCAGGATAATAGCCTAAAAAAGAATTCTGTTTAGCTAAGAGAAGTTTGCATATTTAATAGACATGCTTTTTCCTCTACAGGAATCTAAACTGAAACCTTTCAAACCGTAACCAGTTACTCATGGGGAGCTGGAGCCAGAGACGGCCCTGGACCCACACCTGGGACAAGCTCACTCCACTTGGTACAAGGAAGTGGAAATCCACCTGGCCAAAAAGAGAATTAAAGAGTGACTTGAACCCGGCTCCTCCCAGTGTTGTGCTTTGGCCAGGAATTCAGCCTCAGTCCTTAGAATTTTTTTTTCAATCAAAGTAGAATCGCTTCTTCAGAATCAATTCAACTTCCATGATTATTAAAAAAAAAAAAAGGCTAAAAGATGTTGGCTGTCCTACAGACTTCTTTGTACCCCATTCCCCTTTCATGGGCACTAATGGAAATCAAACAGTTTTATCCAGCAGGATAGGTGCGGAGGAAACCAAGCTTGCTATGGCTGCATTTTCAGCTGGCGGGGGAAGACACACACACCAGCTCCATCCCATGTAACCTCACCGGCACAGGGCTATGCAGGAGCTCAGAGCTGCCTGTAGATGCCACCAGCTCCAGCCAGTTGCTGGAAGCCGGCAGAGCAGCAAGAGCCGGGCTGCAGGTGGGCTCCAGCGCTGGGGCTCTGCAGGGGCAGCTCAGGGCCCGCGGCGCTGCACACTGCCATAAGCGCTCCCGTTACCACCTTCCCTCGCCCTCGTGGCTCCCAAGCACCACAGGACACCATGACGTTCCTGCTTGGCAAACCCTACTGAGGAGCTGTTGGTGGTGCAGGGTGCTCTACGGTGATTTCCATGTAGGAGCAGGTGAGAAAGGAGCTATTGCATCTCTGTTGTAGAGTAACTTGCCCAGGGAAAAGCAGCCACCTACAATCCAAGCGTGTCATTTGTGTGCCTTGGCTGCTCAGTGCGGACTTGTTCTTCCATCACAGCTTGTGCTACAGCTCTCTTTACAGTATGAAATCCCTAAGGGAAATGCCCCATCCTCCCAGCAAAATCAGGAGAAGAAAGGTCTCTGCTTCCCACTTACCATCCTCTAAAGCCTTCTCCCCTCATACCAAAACAAACTTTCCTAGACTAATACCTGTACATTGAGTTTCACCATTGCTCGGGTGTGGACAAAATAAACTCTTAATTCAATTAAACTCAAATTCCATTTTGCTTGCGTCACCAAAAAGCTTAAGCCACCTCTGTCCATTTGGACAACTGTCAGGTACCCACTGAAAGAGCTTTAAAAAAAAAAAAAAAAAATCTACATTTAGGATTTAATCCTTCTTGGAAAACCAGCCTTATGCAATCCTTGTAAGAAACCAGAAATCTTACTCAGTTTCTCACACCATGTCCCAGCTATCAGTATCCGATTACACAGCTTGTTAGATACCCTCCAGTCATGTTAGGTGCTTATATTCTCTTTCATCAGCTGATCTACTTATAAGCAATATAATAAGATTACTGAAATAACACCACTGGAAGCATGGAAAAAAAATATCTGTCTCTTTAGGGCTACTTTCTTGACATAAAAGAAGAAAACCTTAATTCCTAAAAACGGGGGGGGGAAGACAAGCAGCCAAAACCAGGCATTTATATTTTGATATTCTCTGGCAAAAATGCTACCAGCACCTGAGGATTATAACGCAAAGTTATTAAGCATGTCAGTCACAGAATAACATAAATTGTTTATAAAGGAACGTGTGTGTAATGAGTTTAAGCGGCACTTAGATGTCAAGCTCTGAGAATTATTACGAGGGCACTCTCAAAAGCAGCAGTGCATCAGGCAGTGAGCAGGTCTGAAGGCCAGGCCGTACATTTTAACTACTAACCAGGGCCTGCTCCAGACTGATGCTGGCAAGCTGCACAACTCAGACACTCTGGGCTTGCTAAAAGCAACAGAGCAGACCAGAAAGACTGAGGTGAGCTCAGTAAACACGCTCCATTCGCTGAGCACCCACACAAGCACATGGATCCAGATGTGTTTAGCAGGAAGATGGTGTTTCCTCCACAGACTAAGGACACAAGAGCAAGCCATTTGTGATTATCACACAAGCAGAAAGGATCCAACAACGCCAGTTATTCCTATCTAGCTTTTAAAAGTAATCAAGAATTGCATCAGCCTGAGAAAAAATCCTGGTATTAGTATGTGCCGACAGAGGTCTCCGGTGCCCGAGCTTTCGCGCTGGTAGCCTGGGGGCTGCTCATACAACCAGCTCCACCCCGCAAGCGATTTTAGGAGCCAAGGATGCGATTTTCATAAAGGTGGAGGACAGCACCACCCGCAGGGACCTTCCCGCGATGCCGGCTGCCAGCCCGATACCGCGCCTGCTTGCGCCGTGCACCGTGCGCTGCCCCAGCGCGACCCTCGGGAGCTGGCACGAGCACAGGTCTCCCCACGCAGCACTTGAGTAAACGAGCGAAGGGAGGAGCAGCACTGGAGGTGGGGCAGGAGGAGAGGCTTGGACGCCCTTGGGGGAGCTGCCAGAAACCGGGCAGAACCGATCTGCCGCTTCTCCCTCGTTTTGCTGAAGGAGCCGGCGAGGCTCTGCTCCGCGGCTGCGGGAGGGCCCCGGCGCGGCTGGAGCTTCGCTGAAACGCGGTGGCAGCCGAGATCCTCGCTTGCGACCTTTAGGCCTTGGAGGGGAACGTGCTGCCCCACCGATGACAAAGCCGCAGCCCCCCCGGCACGCAGGCCCCCAGGGACCGGCCGCGCTGCGCAGCCCCGAGCCGCTGCCCGCAACCCCACGAGGAAACACGAGCGCACACGGGAAGCCCAGGAGCGGGAATATGGGGGAACTGGAATGTATAAATAAATCACTCCGACAGTCGTGGCATACCCTGGGCTGCAAAGCGGGAGATAAACCCTATTCAGCTGTCTCATCCACCCTGACTACAAGAACTGAGCACGCACATAAGAATTTCGAAAGCCTCATGCAGTAATTTCTGAAATTATTTTCAGAACAGTTAAAGTAACCAGATCCCATTGCTTGAAGGAACCAGACTTAACAGATATACATACAAATATATATATATATGCTCTAACAACAGCATACACTCTGTAAATATTTGAGCAATGAGGTTTTGTGCAAAAGTTAACTTGCACATACAGAAGTCTGCTTTAGCTCAAAGTTCCTTGTGTTTTTCTTTAGTGCTATGAACATAGAAGCATTTTTATGTTTATTACATTTATATTTTTAAAAAATTACCTCTGAAATCTAGTGAACGTTGCAAAAGTGGAACGGGGAGCACAGAGGCAGTTGCACGCATCAGGTCTGTTATGTTCCCCATACCTGAGTCTGCGGTTCCCAGGGCAGTGAAGCCAGCCGACCACTGCTCGCTATGCCGGGAACGCTAGGGTGGTCCACTCCTCTTTTCCCCATTGCTCCCAGGTTAGACCAGTTCACAGAAGGGTCCAATGAGCCCTTGTGCTGGCACAAGGAAGGTGGCGGGAGGCGGGGAGCTGTTAGCTTGGCCGGAAACCACAGTCAGCTCAAAACGTTTGCTTGAGCACTGGCCAGAGATCTGGCTTTTCAAGGTGTTTACACAGTTGGACCTAGAGCCTGGCACATCTTTGAGAAGCAAGCATTAAAAGGCTTCTGTCATCTCCAAGTAAAGAGAAAGACATACAGTGCGCAGTAAATCTTCACTGAGCAGCCGACACTGTCAGGAATATAAAACAATAAAGCTACTCAAAATAGTAGGAATACCTTTTAAGCAAGAGTTAGTAGAGCAGTAAGTCCAAGCTGTCTGCTGAGGCCTGTTTTTTTTTGTTTGTTTGTTTTTCCTTTTCTCCCCAGAAGCCACAAAGTGTAACGGATATTTTCCACACAGTGAACTCACATGAAGACCATGGTGGTCATATTTAAGAACCGCTATCCTTCATATAGACATTCCTCATGCCATTTTCAGTACGCATATTTAAAAGCAGAATCTCAACATATTTACACGCTTGTAAAGACAGCATCTCCTTCCTCTTCCAAAAGTCCTTCTGAACCCTGCTCAGCCACAGATGACACACAGCTATCACAATTCCAGCTTTGGACTCAAAGCTGCCTGTCCCCAGCATCCTGTCTGTCCAGACCATCATTTCAGACCTGCACCAGTCAGACTAAGTCCAGGCTTATCTCCCCTCCGCTATGCTCTCCTAAGAAAGTGCCCAGAGTCTTCCACCTTGCAGATAGATTTGAGTGCAGACACAGCCACTGCTCCACAGCCAAGGGTCTTCATTTTGGGAAACCGCAGGGGTCAGCACACCATGAGAAACAACGAGCAGCTCAGTGAGCGTATGATCAGAAAGCAGCTTTCTAAGGTTCCCCCCTGCCACATGAGCACAGTGACCAATGATGATGTCCTACAGAACCTCAGAAACTTTCCCAGAGCAAGTCTACTAACCAACAATATCCTTACGGGTTTCCTACAAGCATGCAAAACACCTGGGCATTGCAACAAAAAAAAGAACATATGAAAACAGAAAAGCCCTGCATTAATATAGTAAACTACACCAACGTGAGAGTAAAGAAAGGTAAACGCTGCCATTATAAAGCCTATAAACATAGAAATACAGAATGTTATTTTGCTCCTGGTTCACACTTCAGCATGCCTTCTCTTCCCTCCACCCCCACCCCCCTATCCCACAGTTTTTTCCACATAGCATCTAAAAGATTTAATCATTTTTCCCTGACCTTTTCTGCAAAGGCCTTCTTTTGCTCCCAAATACCTCTCAGACTGATTCCAATTTCTGCAAGTATTTATAGACTTGCATGATGTTTTTAGAGATTGATGGTTTTACAAAGAGTTCATTTGACTCTTATTCCTTATTCATGTTGTGTGACTGGTTAACATCTGTCATTGGCTAATGACATCGCTGGTTGGAGAAGATATTTTTTCAAACACTAAAAGTAACTTTGAATGTATATATAATTGTTTGGTTTACTATATATATTGGTTTACTAGACTATACTGAGAGCCGCCCTTCCTAAACACTCATCTGACCTAAAAAGCTAGGAGTTTCATAAGTTCTTATTTGACTTAGCTGGGGGAGATTAAAACCTCACACCCTGCACTCATGAACACAGCAAAAGAATGGCATGAAGACGGCTGAGCAAATACTAGTTTAGCTTCAAACAATGCTTCCCAAATACCATTTCGTAGCATGTCGCCAGTTCCAAGTTTATTCCTTTACAGACATACTTTGCTCAACTTTGGCTTGCACCAGTAAGGAAAATGGCTTTGTCAAGAAGAGATCATCCACTTTGAAAAGCACACTTAGTTTCAAGAAACACCCTCTCTCTGCAGTCATGGAGATCATTAGGAACAAAGACATGAAATATCAGCTTGAGAAAATGGGAGGCACTGAGCAACCCAAACCAGCAGGAACAGTAAATTTAATAGCTCCAATTTACACAAAATGAAAGGTGTAAAAGGTGGAGGTAGCTTTAGTCAACAGGTGACGTGTTGATCAGGACATGGTAAGTATTTCTAAACCATCAGGACAAAGTTCTGCGCCTCCTCCCCTTGTTCCCTTAAAAATGCCCCAACTTCTGTAGCACAGAGGAGTCCCTCATAAGGTTAGTAGATTTTACTCACAATATAGGAAAAAGATCTGGAGCTCTGAAAGGAGGTGATGCCTTGCAGGCAAAACATATAGCTTAACCTAGAACTGTCTAAATAGGAATTAGTGAATCCAGAGACCCCGTAGAACTGCTAGACATAAAGATTATTTAAAAGTAACGACCAAAAAAACAAAACAAAACCCAGGTTCTCCAAGCTGAATGCCATAACTGTCCTTTAGAAGCTTGTTAATCCTTGTACTGTACAACACCATACTTTATTTGCTCATCTGCTGTAAGGTAGCTTAGGTTTGTGACGCTCTGCAGACCACAGCTGGCATGCCTGCTCTCCTTTCATACCAGCTGGAGTTACATGGAGAGCGGGTGAATAGTTCATTCAGTTAAATTCTACTGTTTTCATGAGCTGCTAAAATGAGCTTCAGAAAGCAAGTGCAATTTTCGGGAAGACTGTCCCCTCCTCCAAAGTCCCATACAGTCGACAGCCAAAATTAGGCTTTTGGGCTTGAATTTCTCTTTCAATTAGGTTTCAGGCAGGCAAGGTTGAATCCACCAATCTTTGTAATCACTGCTGCAGATGCAGCTAATTTTGCACAAATATTTATGAAAAACGCATTTAAAAAGCACAAGAGGGAAATCAGGCATTGTCAAACCACAAGTGTTTAAAATACCAGCTTAAAAGCACCATTATATTGCCAGATGCTTAGCTGCCATTGTGAGAAAACTGAATATTGAAATAAATGGAGTAGTACGCACTCCTGCCTGGGATATCCGTCATGGATCGATCTATTTCAAAGGAGCAAAAACGACAGAAATGAAGATTGTTGAAGCAAACAAATACGTCTGGATTAGGTGACCTGCTCCTGGTGTTATATTCCTAACAGGAGACAAAGACTTGTGTATCTAGTGAAAGCTAGTGCTGTGTAGTGAGCTTTTGTGACATACAACACGGATAAAGAAGCCCTAGTATTTATTCACAACAGTGTTGTGGATTATGCAGAAGCACAGCCAAAGGATCAGCAATTAGGTACATATTTCTGTGACTGATGAACTGAAGCGACCACAAATTCTGCAGGATAAAGAATGGCCATAGTTAGATATGAAATGCTTCCTCTAAACCCATCTCCCATGACTCTGTGTGGTGGAAAGGGTCTAGATCTTACCTCCAGTGCCTACCTGTAGCGCAGTCTGCAATTATTACGTTGCTTCGTGGAGAAGCTTTGGCAGACATGAGCTTGTCTTTCTATTAACATACAGTCTCATGTCATCCATGCCCATCTTTAGCAGCAGCTTAGATTTCACTGGTTGTTTCTTCATCCCTTAAGCTAACTATATGATTACAAATGGACAGACGTAGTTATGGACAAATATCTAGGCAACACAGAAGCCAAAAATATATCTATGCTCTCCAACAAATTAACAGGATTACTTAAAACATAAAATAAAGGCAGGTCCCTTTTGCTTCAAAAGTAACAAACAACAAAATCCACCAAACTCCCCCACAGTGACGGTCTTGATGCAGCTACAAATACGCCAAGAAGTAGTAACTCACCTTGTTCCAAGCAATCAGGTGTGGTTTTGCTATACAAGTTATTAAAGTTTGTAAGAAACGTTAGCACAAAGCATTTTTATGTTTATTTAAATAAAAATTATAATTTATACAAGACTTTTTAAACAAACAAGATTTTCTTAAAAATGTACAAGGCAAATAATTTCATTTTTTCAATTCTTCATACAGTATAAGTCTTTTGTCAAGCAAAAGTTACACTGATAATGAATTATTTACAACTTCAAAATATAGACTCAAACTTCAGACATAAAAATTTTAACATCCATTATATTTCAATGATTAGTAGTAGAAATTAAACATCTGCCAAAACGTACAGATTTCAGTAAAAACTACCAGTGTTTTTTAATATAAGTTTAAGTAGCCAAAAAGTACATCCTTTCATCTCTTCACTGTTGGGTAAAATCTCTTTCCTCTTTGTCTACAGGGACAATAGCAGGGTTTTGCTGCTGGCTTTCTGTGTGATGTTGCTACTTATAAATAGCTTGTTTTATTCAATCTTGCCTCACAAAAGCTACAGTGTACAGAAAGGCATGATTTCATATTTCAGCTTTCTCTGCCTTTTGAATTTAAACGGTCACCAACAAATAATTAGAGGGGTCAGTTTTCATCTCCCTTTTTCTCTTTAAAAGGGACTCAAACTAACCAACGCACTTCTACTAAAGAAGTTAAATCCAATCAAGCATGAATGATCCAGCAATGAACCACATACATCAACAGAATTGCAAATATAAACAGCAAACAGACAAACAGAATGACAAGAATATCACTTTTTGCTATTAAAAAGTAACACTTTACATTAAGTGGTACTACCCAAACTGTAATTGAAGTGAAGTAGGCTATACTGCAAAATTACATAGGTAAATTTGAATTGAAGGTTAACTTCAGTGTAATTACAAAGTCAAGCATATACTTACTCACTGTCCTTCCTCCTCCAAATATGCAAGGGTGTAGAAGATGAAAAAGCACAGAAGTACTCACAAGTAAACACACTGAAGTTATTTTCTAGTGTCTTTAAATTACATAACACAAGAGCAGTTGCTTTGCAGTAGTTCTGACAACCTAATGTAAAGTGAACTTTGTAAAGTATGTACACAGATGTTTGTCAGTTATATTACAACTCTATATTAAAAAAAAAATCCAGTCTGTTTTCTATATATTAGAATGGAACAACGTTGCATTGCAGTTTGCAGTAAGCTTACTGGTTTAAGAATTACTAATTTTTAAGTTCATACTGTTAAAGTGCGGATTAATTTTGAACGCCAACACATTAGATTTCATAAGATCCAACTTATTTGTCCAGAAAAAATTTTTAAGAGTGTACTGTATGCATGAGGCATTTCAGCCTGCAAAAAAAATAATAATGGTTTCTTTTCTCCTCTTCCGAAGCCTAGGTATGGTTAATTGTCCTGGCACCATCAGCACAGCACCTTTAGCTCCTTCAGGAACCAGAATCTAGGACAACCCTGTATATTAGAGTCAACCAATGAAGGGTGGGAGGGAGTGGAGGCAATAAGTGCAAGTCCACTGATTTCCTACTAAAACCACTGTTACGATCAGAGTGAAGGTATAAATTACACTTGAAAAATGATATAAAAATAAGAAGAAGAGCATGCTCTCTGTAAAAAATATAGTGTTCTGTTTCTTCAAAAAACGATAACCGCAGATACACCCAATTTTTTCTTAAGACAAACTGAATGAACCATGAATCTGATTAAGTTTTATAACAACATTAAGCGATTTTAATGCCTATTTGGTAGCCGCACTTACTACTGAAGGAAGCTTCTAGAAAGGAAAAATCTAATGGTAATACACAGCAATTGCAAAAAAAGATTAATTGCTTTTGAAGCAGGTTTGATGAAAAATTTTAAATCCAAGAATTTTACTTAAACATAAAACCTGCACACTCAAAGTGAAGAAACCATAAATTGTTGAACCACCTCCACATAAGACAGTGGTAAAAGAGATCTCCTACCAGCTTCACTTACACTCCAAGTTTTCAGGCCCTGAGGTACACTGTACCTAAGGAGGTGTTAGAAATCCACCTTTTTTCAGGTCTTGTAAAAACATGTTCAAGTGCTACTCTAAATGGAGAACTCAAAAATTTAACGATCTATTCATTAAGACAGATTATCCCCCATACTTATTCACAACTCCATTTCTGGCACAGAGTTTTCCCACGATCAGTGTTTCACTTTAGAATATTCAACCAAGTCACAGTATTTGACAGTATTTCTTCATATCAAGTTAATTCTCTTCATTGCCAAACTGGAACAGGTTTCTGCAGTTTGACTGTGACCTTCTTCATGACTGATGCGTTTATGGAGAGACCTTAAAAACTGTGCTAAGAGTTAAAGACTCTTTGCTGTTTGACTCCTCTCTCCCTCCTTCATTTTCCCTCTTTCCCTATACAGGAAGAAAATCCCTTGTTTAAAAAAAGAAAAGAAATCCATGAAACTAGGTCACATTTTCAGATAAGAGTTTGCATCTCCATTGTTTTTTGAGGCCATACTTAAAACGTCTGGGGACATTCATACTACTGAACTCAAAAGACATAGCAAGGAAAAAGACCTACTGGAAAGCTTATCATAACTCCTACTGTGCTTTTAAGGAAAATGTAAATAAAATTCTAAACCTCTCAGATGGGTGCTATTATATGGAGTATAAAAGTTTTCAATATTAAAGACAAAGGTCAATATGTGCTTTGCTGCTAGAAAGGCCTGAGAGAGTTTAGAGAAGTAGAACAGCCTTCCTGTTGTATCTGGCAGTTAGGTTCAATTGTTGCTAATATTTAATTTTGCAAAGGGAAGCACAGCAACATACCAGTGCCCCTCAAATGCTTTGAAAAGGAAATAGTGCTTTCACTTGCTACATTATAGTGTTATTTTATTGCAAGGTAACTCAAGAAAAAAAGCCAAATTAAAAAAAAAAAAAGCATGTCTCAAAGTTTAGTTTGAGTATAATTACTTCCACCTCCCTCAACACAAAAAGCCTGCAAGTCTTTTATGCATTAACATACAAACGCCTTGTACATACATGTACAATAGTTGAGCCCTTCTATGACAAATATCTACAGAAATACAAATATACGATGCCTAACATTTTAGGAACAACATTTTGGTGGCCTCTTTTATAAAAAGTATCTGCCTTCCTTCCTTCCTCTTACTTTGGTTAATTAGGAAAGGAAGATATAGTTACAAACATTTTCCTCCAATTCACTATACAAACAATTTAAACCTCTGTATGCAGGAAAAACTGAACCAAACCAGACTGTTAAAGCACCCTTCTGCAATGCAAGAATTAGCAAGAAGAAGGAGTTACTTTAAGTGCACATATCAATATGGAAATACTAAGATGTTATACCTTGGTGTTGCTATCGGTCTTAATAAAGAACTCAATTAAGAACTCAGAGCTGAAGACAGACTGCAGGCTACTGCAGTCGTCATTCCCTATTCTCAGGAAAAAAAATGAGATAATGGGACAAATGTAACCCTAGTGATATCAATGTAGTTAAAGGAATGAATGTGTTTCAGTCCATTATTAGTCAGTTCTCTGAGTATCTTTCCAGCTTTTAATGTCAGTAAATAAACATTAAAAGTGCTTAATGTGCAAGGCTAATAGTGACGATAGCACTTTCACTGTTTTGTTTCATTTTTTCTTTTTTTTTTTTTTTACAAAAACCTTAAAAACAAACATGAAGGCATATAAAAAATACACTTGATTTATGTAACAGATAGAATAAAAACCACAAGACAAGAAAAATTATTGCAAAATAGATGAGGATGTTCATTTTTTCCCACTGACAAATTGTAAATTAAGAAAGTTTCTTTAGCTCTTCTAAGGTAAGATACTAGCTCTCACTGTTTGACGATGCAGAGGTTATTTTCATGTATTGGTTGAAAATTGTCTCAAAAGCTTCATCTCTGTGTACCATGGCACCAAACACCAAAGGCTAAATGACAGGGTGGAGAAAAAAAAAAAAAGCCATGTCAGTCCACAAAAGAAAAGTCTTTCTTTAGGTATGGTTTTGGTCAGATCAATAGGAACAGGAGATGGGCTGTGCTCGAAGTGCATTAATAAAAACATAAGAATCCTTTTCTCTACTAAATCCTTGGGGGTATGTCAGAGGTTCTAGTATTTCTACTTCTAAAAACAAGGTATAAAACACATCTGCATAAAATATTAGCAACAGCTAACATTTCAATTCTACTCTTCATCTGCTCAACACACAAAGTCTTCCTAATTGATCTCTGTCTTCAAAGAATTTTAAAAATCTTTATCAGTGCCTATTAGTTTCAACTCATAGAATATTTATTTATGCATAATAAAATTTTAATCTCTTTTAATTAAGAAGTACTTTTCAGTATCAAACTGAGCAGAAAGCCTGGTACAACTGTCATATGAATTAAAGAAAAGTTGTTTTGTAAGTGATTAGTTTAAGATAAGATTCAGTCACACTTTAAGAAAAGCTTGGTTGCTCAGAAGGTATTCAGGGCTTAGAGAAGCTTAAATCTTTAGCACAGTAAGACTGAAACAGGAAAACTCTGAATCACAGGTCAGGCCCTTTTCTCCCAAAGCCTGTCACTAACATAGGAGACTGCTCCTCACCCACATAGGAGACCGTTCCTCACCCAGAAATACTGTCGGGCCATCAACTTTTATTTTCAGACTGCACTGCAAACCAGCCCCCACGCTCTTCATAAAGGATGCGGGGGAACAGTCAATGGAGGGAGTGAAATAATGGAGCAGAAAGGATGAAGCAAAGCTCTCTGAAGTGTTACAATAAAATAGTCCAGATGCAGCTGAACAAGCTAAATGTTTAATTCATTCAAATTCTGAAACCAAATATACTGAATACTATAGAACTGAATTAAAAAAGCCAAACACTGGCATAAGGGAAAAATAAAAGGCATTTATGTTGATGTTAACCAGAGCACAAAGACAAAAAAGGCTAGAAGTCAAGCCCAGCAATACAGATACGGCTGGCTACTTACTTTTTGTGTAGATGGTGTTGAAACAGCAATTCCCATCCCTGATCCCGGGAGAACAGAGAGTACTTTATACTAAAAAGAACAACAACAACAACAAAAAAACACAGACCAAAGATATCTTATGCACTGAACAACTGCAAGAGGTGCTGAAAAGGTTATGCAGTTCATCAATGGTAGATCCTCCTACCCTCAACTAATATGCCTGTATGAGA
Source organism: Apteryx rowi (assembly GCF_003343035.1). Taxonomy (NCBI): domain Eukaryota; kingdom Metazoa; phylum Chordata; class Aves; order Apterygiformes; family Apterygidae; genus Apteryx; species Apteryx rowi. The sequence goes on along the minus strand of NW_020450873.1, from coordinate 431,954 downwards.
AACAAGAACAGGCGAGACGCTGTTCTCTGACCCTCAGATCAATGCGCACAGCGTTGCTCACGCACATACAGCAAAAATCTTACCTGTTTTCCTCCTCCCATACACAGCAGACTGCCTACTGGAATGGCTGTTGGCCTCAAACCGAGTCTCTGCTAAGAGGCTGTTGCCAGGAGTGGTAGCTGGCCCCAGCCAAGACTGCCATGGACTACACCAGCAGCTTCGTGGTGTGGATAACGACTGGGCAGTGATTTAGTATGCTAGTAAGTATATAAGTGAGCGACTGCGTGCATGTGCACAGTCTAAAGATTTTCCTATAAGTAATATTGATTAAAGGAGTAGGAAACGGACCAGAAGGGCTTTTTTTTTTTTTCCAAAATTAAATAGATAAACAGGGTGTATATGTAGTTTGGCTTTTTTTAAGAAAGACCGTAAGATTAAGAAGGAATACAGTTGCCTTAACTGGTAAATATCCTACGGGCAGAGGGGAAACTCTGAGTCTGGCCTGCTTTTCCCCACCCACAAATAAAAACCAAGCACAGCACATTTTTGTGCTTGGCTTGGCTGTATGATCTGCTTCACCTTCATTAAGAAACTACACAGATACAAAAGGATCTTTATGGCAGTGAAGCTCTGCTAAACAGCAAGCCAACATTATTTCAAGTATGGTGTTTAAAATGTATCAATACTGAAGAATGAATTCCAGTGAGGATGCTTAAGTTTAGCAGAAGTCATCTCCTTTATAGACAGCTGATATAAGGAATTCATTCACAAGTCTGGAGATATCTAAATAGCAGAAACCAGACTGAGGTATTTCTTATGCACAACATAATTCAATTTGCAGCACTCATTGCTGCAGAATGTATTGGAAAGCAGGGGGGTTGTGTTTAAGAATAAGACAAGTTCAGAGACAGTAACAAAAAACAGTATTAAACACCATGGAGCAAGACGTAACGCTCAGATTAAAGCCATTGATGACTGTGGGCTGATAAGACTCGACCAGAGGAAGAATTACTTTGTACTTGCCATGCTTCTAAATATTCACTACTGCCTCTGTTGGTTATGGGATCTAAATTAGACAAAATTCCTGTCTGATTCAGTATGGCTATTTAAATGTTTTACCTTTCTCCATTGACAATAATCCCCCTTCTCTCTGAGACATCTACTTTTAAGATGAAGCACCCACTGATACTGACAACTGAATAGAAGTTAAAATTACACAATGCTTGCTTAACAGTGAATCTTCTTAAAGCATATAGTGCTCTAGTCAACACAGGAGTTAAGATGCAAAACAATTTTAAGTTCAAAATAATTCAGGAGTATAAGAGTTCAGTAAGCCTTATTTTGTTTTTATGCTCATACGAGTTTGCATGTGCTGAGTCCAAATACCTAAGTAAGCCGTTCTGCAAAATCTTCTCGATCAAAGAATTACATGTTTGGTTATAAAAATTACCAGTGTCATGCTTCTTTTCGAAATAGCATAAGCACAAAAGCAAAACTCGACTAGTTGAACAAAAACAACTTTCTCCTTTATCTGCAACAAAAAACAGACCTACCTTCTGAATATCTGTTATATCCGTTAGCTTTATAACTTTATTTCTTTTAGATGAGCCGGATTTGGAGCTTTCAAAGCACAAGTAACTGAAGATAAGGAAAGAAAATGCTCATTTTCATACAGTATTCTAAAACAAAGCTCTTAATATCCTTCCTGTCACTTCTGAAGTTTGAAATCTCACAAGTTAAAATCGGCTTCAAAAAAAAGAAAGAGGTACACAATGTGCAATTCAGTTACAGCGTCTAAATTAGAACAAACATTCATAAATTCTATCCACTGGCTAATTTAAAAGTCTAGTAACATACGGTATGTACACAAAAATCTTATTTTTATATTACTGCATTGAATGTTTATGCCTTGAAACCTGACAAATATTTTAAAGATACAGGAAGCAACTGTGTCCTTAAACAGTAGAAATACCAAATCCTAAAAGTCTTATAAATCTTTTACTCTCCTTAAAGTAGATTAATAGAAAACACTGCATTAGTTTCATGTTAATGTGATGGGGACAAAAGCTCAGATTTCTAAATGCTGGAAAGTGCTCTCCATCACTAGATGACATTGCATACAGATTAGCTTTACTTTCATTCATTATACTGCAAAGGAATTTCAGTGTAAGAGCCCAAACAGTATTGATAATACCTATTCAGCATAACAGAAAATAGAGAGCAAGCATTAAAAAAATAAAAAAAGTAATAATAATAATAATAAAAAAAAATCGAGCACAGGTTTGGAAACTAAGGCTTAAATTTCTATTTTCTTTTTGTTGGACATTGTTTCAAGGAAAATAAAGAAACTAGGAGTATTTGCTAAATAACCATTAAGCACAATTCTCTCAATACACACTTAGTTCTTTCAGTTTAAAATATATATATGAATATATATGTACGAACACACAAACAGAGTTAGTATGCTGTCCATGTCAAGAACTGCAATTACTAACAGCTGACTATATAAAGCTATTCTTCATTCCTATGCATGCATTTCCAAGACGCTAGCAAATTTGTTTAGCTTTACCATACTCCAGATTTAGTCCTCCCCCTCATATGGTGCTTTCTTGAGCTTCTAAGCACCATGGAAAGGCATTTTATACCCACTTATCAGAGGATCAGAGGAGTGTAGTTTCAAAATATTACTAAAGGATTACTTTTAGATTTACTTTTTTTAATTAGTATGTTGCTTTTCCTTCCTAAGGAAAGTGTTGAATGTAATAACTCACTTTTCTGTGACATAAAGAATCCCATTCCTAATGTAGTCTGTAGGCATCTTCCTATCTCTGTTAATCAAGCAACAGCGCCAGCCATTTTCACACACTAAAAACAAAAAAAAAAGTCATAGCAAGAAATCTTACTTTAAAAAAACAGGTATTATCCCCAGCAGTTATATTAGGAAACAGCAGAAAGCACTGAAAATGAAACTTTAGATACCTACAACTAGAAGCGTCTACAAAGCAAACCTAAAGAAAGTATTTCTAGACATTACAAAATCTATTTTAACACTAGTTAAAAAATACAATTATTTCATTTGACTATCACATAACTATTGCAGTTGTACTACCACAAAAGGCATGCCAGGCTGTGCCTTCTTCCAAAGAACTGTATGGCTGTGGAATGAAAGACATCTTCCCCATCCATCCTAATTTAAACCAAGTATTTTTAACCAAAAGCTTATTTCTGTACTTCATACAGAAAGGAAATTCATCTTTAAAGTACACTAGGCTTTTCAGAAAAAATATTCTACTAATGCAGCCTCCCATTGTATAATACCTGCTAAAGGGCGCTCATTTTCTGACAGGTTAAAAACTTCATGGAAATTGCCTCTCTTGGTGGTATGAAAACGACTACTGTCTTCATCCTTGTTTATTCCAGCTGGAGCGCTTGAGCCTACATAACTTCTTGATGCTGCTGTTTGAAGCTGTAAAAAAAAATAAATATGATTCCAAAATTTGAACAGCAATGTTTAGATTGCACTCTTAAAAATAGCTTGGCTAACTATTCTTCCTAAACAAACAAACAAAAAAAAAACAAAAAAAAGAGGTAAGACCACAATTTTCATTGACTATTGCACTATACTATTGCTATACCATAAAGCTCTAATATGCCATTTGAAGATAATATTTCAAAGTACTACCCTTTGATGACCTTTGCAGGGGTGAGAGCACATGGTATTAGAAGCACCTATATTAAAATACCATTTTCTGATAGTAAAGAATATATCTGATTAGATATAGCTAAATCACTGCACACAACTCACATTAAAATACTAGCGGAACTAACAACGGTTAATATATTATCAGAATTTCAGCTTGTCTTCAAGAGACAGACCAAGCCCAGAGTGCACAAAGTAAGTTTAGAAAGAAAAGAAAAAAGAAAAGAGCAAACAAAGAAAAAAGTCACACAAAATTGCATAAACTCATTATGAATACAAATGCTGAAACTGAAAGGGAGCTTTCCACGCCACGATCCATACCTTTTCATGCCCTGACAGCTAGCAGGAAAAAAAAAACAAACAACACAAATGTGACAGTGACAAAAGAAAAAAGTGAAATCTATCTAATAGTATAATACATAGAATAAAACATGAACTGAGTGAAGCTGCAAGACCTTACTCACATACCAAGAGACTACACACAATGAATGCAATTGAAAAAAAAAGTTATCAGTGGTTAGAGCACACCAGTTCAATTTATTCAGGTTATGCTAGAGTCATTGATCTTTGCTTTGCTTTGAAGTCGAATTGAATTTTAAGAGTGTTGGCATATGAAATAAAAGCTGGAATGGTTGTCAGCATCCTTAAAAAAAAGTAACATGGAGCTCTCAGACCTGAAGTACCGACGTAAAATCTACTTCTAAATGGAGCTCCCGTGCCACCGGAGACTGCCCTAGCAAATGAGCCGTGGCCATGGGAGGACAGCAGGCAGCTGCTTTCAGAAGGCTTGCCTGCATTTGCTTTTTTAATCTTCATAGCAGCACGACACAATTCTAAAGGCCGGCTTTTGTCATGGAAATATTAACAGCGCCGCTCTTATTCAGGCTGTACACATGCATTCCCCAGTTAAACAACTGGCACGCTGACAACATGCAAGCTCAGGACTGAGCCCTTCTTCTGTAAAGGCCCAGTCCTGTTGGAGGCTAACTAGCCTCAACTGGTTTTTTTTTGGTAAGTTGGCAGCACTGAACATGTCGCAGGGTTTAGCTCTAACAAAGGAAATCCAAAGTGAATGAAAAATATGCACTGCCATCACTGGCTATAAATCAGACTGACAAACCAGGCAAAACAAAGGGTATTTACCATCCAGCTTTTAGGGGTACTGTAGTACAACGATGCCTCAGGGAAAAAAAAAGATTAAGAAAGTTGATGTTGACAGCAAGTGTTTGATGATGACTGTACTATTGCCTCAGTTACTGCCCTTTTGCTTTGCTCTTAGCAATGATTAAGCCCCTGGAACCGAGGAAAATAACAGCTTCTCCAATTTTTTGTCTGCAACTAAAGATCAGCTGAGTTTTTTGGAAGGCTTTCTTGGACAAGCAAGTTATTTGGCTCCATGTGCCTGTAACCAGGTGAAGTTCCATAGCCCAGGACATACAGAAGGTCATGCAAGAGATTTAATGCTTTTTGCTCTGGAACAAACAATATTCCTGCTTTTGGCTACTCTGATTCCTTTCCACCCATAATACAAAGAGACAGAAAAGATGGTTAAGCTTCAGTACCATACCCTCTTCCTGCAGCTGGAGAAAGGAGGAGTTCTGCCCTTACTTTTAGTCCTTCCTAAAACAGGAAAGGATTTCCTCTACCCTTAAAACAAGCAGCTAATTTAGATATAACCACACAGGCTAGTGACAAACCTACAGTCGACTACAAAAAGAAAAGCATCACATCTTATTTTGATAAGCCTTAAAGTGTAACTGGAAGTCATCACTCTGTAAAGCTGGAAGAGTCATGTCTAAAACAGTCACCAATTATTTGGAGATTGGCAAACAGGATTCCTCACTAGTTTTGTTTGATCTGTTGATCCTGAGCTTTTGACATGTAACCTTTACCCATCAGATACTGGTGCCAGGACTGCTCGCTGAGAATGTGGAGCCAGAGTGGTATAGGCAATAAATATTGTATGGGGTCTAAGTTTACAGTATCTTGCATACTGTTTAAAGAAAGGAAGCCAAAGCCAGTGCACATATGCTGACATCACATGTTTTGGGACTGTCTTTTGTATGAAAAAAACCCTAAAAATCTATTTGAGATGCTTTTTATATTACTAGGTCCCCAGAAATCTCTCAGTGGGTAAGAAAGCTTGTCTAAAATTACTGAGACCAAGCTGATGCTTTCAAAGACATTTTGAAGCAGTTAATGCAATCCTGCACATCCTTTTCAGGGAGAAAAGCCAACCCTGACAAGTCAGGCACAGTAGTCTCAAAAACCTGGTCTACTGGTCAAAACTTAAGCCATAAGGAAGAGCCAGAAGGGACAATTACTCTCTAGTTTATGGATTCAAGTTCAGCAATTCAGGGCTTTTCCATCCCTAAGGCAGATTACAGAGACATCCAGGAAGAATCATCCTGAATGATGAAGCAGCCACAACCATCACAGAATGCAAATGCTAACCTGGAAGCTCTAGGGGCACCAGAAAGTTTTAACCCTATCTTCTGCCAGCAACAGAAATTCAGGCTACAGACCCTATGGCTCTGTCCAACAGCTCATTGATTTCTCTCATCCCTCAGAAAATATGAGCAGAAACCTCACTTTCAAAGATTTTCTTTCTACTTCCTTCTGAAAAATTCAAATTATGCTGCAGTTCTCACCAACTTCCCACCATCTGTTCAATCTCCCTCAGAACCCTGTATTTCTTCTTCTTGACAGGTTAACCAAGGGTTCATGTGTTTAGCCCTTTTGCTGTCCAGCTGGGTACCCAGGCTGAATTACTGATAAAGTGCTTCACATTTTAGTCAGGGAGTTTTGACAGTATTCAAATACCCTAGGAAAGCAATTAGATATTGTGAAAAGAAGCATTAAGCAAATCCAAAAAAAGGGGATTAGACTAAAGTTTTACTACTGTAAACACTGACAATTTCATGGATACGGAAAATCACGATTTGTTTTTAAGTTACCATTTCAGGCCCCAAAGCAACTTGCAAAGATGCGCAAAGCAGAACACTTAAGAAAGATTTAACTACTATGTTTTAACAAAAGGAAAATTTACTTTTAGGAGCACTGACATGGTGAAAACTCATTTATCACCACTACTCTAAAAGGTCATCTATTACTAATAACCATAAGACATAATACCCAAATCTGTAAATGACTTTACTACATCTATTAATGCTTATCCCATTAGTAAGATATCTATTATACTTTTTTTAATAACTGCTCTTAAATCCACATAAGCAGCTGAATATCCATTAAACAAAATATATGAAAACAAAGGGAAATACAAAAAGACTAAATTTTGACATGAAAAATCACATAAAATGTATGTTACAGACACTGATGTGGATATGGATGGTATTATTTTCACAGTAATTTTTGTACTTTTTGTATATAATTTCCAGTATTTTTAAATAAAAAGATTCCTTTCTTACAGGAAGAGAATCGATATGAAAACTGTGTGGATTTTTTTTGGGGGGGAGGGGGGGGAAGCATTTAACATTGAATATTAAGACTTAATTAACCTTCCTTTAATGTGCTCTAGTCACTGGGGAAAAGCAGAAGGGAGAAAGGGATCTGATTTTCAGATGTTAGGGAAAGGGGAAAAAAAGAAGACTGGAAAAAATACATATATTATCCTTACCCGTCTCGATACTGTAGCATTAGATCTTTCTTTGAGCTGAGGATCTGTCGGTAGACTTGTCCAGATGATATAAGGAGTATCATACTTAGCTCTAAGTCTGGGACATCGTTTGAAGATAAAATCGATAAGGAAAAACTTGATTCCAGCATAGAGACCTGAAAAAAAGGTCACTTTAGCAGGGATGTTTTAGCTGGTGTTAAGAACCTCACAGTTTTGATTACATTTTAACAAGCTCATGAATGAACCAGATTCTGTAAGCATCTTCAATCACAGTGCTAATCCATTCTCTTGGTTTTAATATTTTGATTCTTCTTCCAAAGAAGGCAGGAAATTATTTCCTTTTCCTTCCCCTACACATATACTCTTCCTCCCCACACATGTCTTTTCATTACTTATGTAGATTCTTATTAGGCAAAAGAAAATTAAAATAACTCAAACATACGTCCTTTACTATCAGAAGCATTTTGAAAATACGATATACTTCCAAAATAAAAAATATTCCAGAGGATTCAACTTTGCAGTTCCCTGCATAAATTTAAATGACAACAGAGGGCTCTCATGCGTTACATTAAACTGTGTCTTCCAGCTGAATATGTCCTCTTATCTTACATATTTTCTTCCTCTGCTAGGTTAGAAAGTAAGGGATTGAAGTACTCTTTCAAGACTCTAATGAATGCAATTGAGATCTCATTCTAAGAATTAGAGCAATAAATTCCTAACACACACAATTCAACTGCCATACCATGCAAACCTACATACATGTTTAAGTTAACACAACAATTTGAAGTTCAACAGCACTAAGATTAATATTTGTGTGACCTCCTCATTACTTCAATGAAAAATGAGAGCTCTTGGTTCACAGGACACAGCCTCATACTTTAGAGAGAAGATGGTCTCATACCTTAGAGAGAACCCTCTTTTCCCAATTCTCAGTCAAAAGTTCTAATATCTGCAACTTTACCCCTAGTATTTTATTCAGCCTATCCTCTAAAAGTAGTCACGTTAATCACTTCGTTTTGTCCAACCCTATCATATTCATGTCTTCTATGCTGTTTCACACATTTCATTTGCAAGGAAGTGTGACCAAAAATCCTCAAAATATAAAACTTCCTGGAAGCCTTACAGCTGACAGTCTGAAGGCTAATGGCTCATCACAAGCTTCCCCATCTCAAGGAGCAAATGCGTTATACAGTCCTCTTCTATTATAGTACATATGCAGAGATGACTTAAACTGCATGTGACAGACAATGCCAAGAACAATGACGATATTTTACAACACTGCATTATTTATTAATGCAGAGCTTTCCCTCTTAAACTCCAAAATTCCCTCTCCAAAGAGCATGCTACACTTTAAAGCTTTAAACGTAGACTGTCAATTATTTATTGTGTTTACCCATTGCAAGCCCAATAATCCTGTAGGGCAAAAAGCAGGATGCAATAAAAGCTGCCCATAGAGTAATGTAGAGCTTCTGTGTTATTTCTGGCTGGACCCACATGAACAAGCTGAAAACAAAAAACAAAGTTTTATTACAAGCTTGCCAGAGGTTGTTCAAGTCTTGTTTTAAGAGGAAAAATGATTCAAGTCAGATAACTCACTTTTTAATTTTTTCCAGTATGTCTGCCATCTTGCCAAAAAGGTTCTGCATAAGAAGTGAGAGAATTAAATCCAAGTTCTGGTGACTGATTTTTTGTCCACATGACAGAAGACAACGGAGTTATCATACAGAAGTGATTTTACCTCACGTATTCCACAACTGAATAAATACAAAATTGAACAGCAATCTTCAAATGACTTCCATCTAGCTTAACGTTTTGTTCTGTAACTTATGATTGTTTATTAGAAGTGAAGGAAGAAGTTACCTGACATTACTGTTAGGACTGGAAAGTGTTTTTGTTATTGCAAAAAAATTATATTAAGTTATCAGAATTTATAAGAGCTTCTGCCAGTAGGTAAAAAAAATGGGAAGTTTGTTCAAACATTTTGAACACTGACATTTCAGGAAGTTTTTACCAAGATTCCTGAGTCCAAATGTTGGATTATTATCTTCTTTTGAAATACATCACTATCAGATTTTTATGAAATGCCCTTGAAGTTCTTAGATTCTACATAATTCCCACAACTGTTTATGCGATAGCCATTGCTTAAGATTAACAAGGTTATCCAGCAGCCTTCTCTAAACAATCCTTGCTGTCCCAAGACCTGTAAATTTCATTTCCCCAATAAGATTCAAAAGGTGTTCATATGAGAAGCATGGTCACTTACTGCTGAAGAAAAAAGAACCAGCAAATTGATACTGGTGCTACCAACAAGCCAATTCGTGCGGCAGCACACCTGCTGATGGTTCACCCCACTCCCACCAGCAGACAACAGCAGCTCATTGCCACAGCAAGCTCCTTCCCTGCTCCCAGGCACATGTACCCGCTTGAACAAGAACTTGCTTTCAATTCGGATTAATTTTATGCTGACCTCATGAGCAAGGAGTCGGACTTGCGCCACAACCAGCAGAAGGAAGGACATGAGAGTACACAGCTGGCAATAGACACGTAAGCTACTTTCAGTGGCAGCACACTGTTAGACATGGCACAAGGTTGCAGTTAGTTGCACTAGTTAGCCTAGTTAACTAGGCGGTTAGCTGAGTCACTCAACTGCTAGTGTAGCTGGACAAAACTGGATGCGTCAAGTCATGTAAGTCAGGAGAAAACCTTCCTTTACCCTCTCCCACACAAACAATAAAAGATTTCAGGGGGGCAGGAAAAGATGTTTAAAACAGGCTATTTCAGAGTTGCTGTACAAACTGTTGAATAAACACAGCTAAGCAAACAGTAGCCTTCCGCTAAGTGCTGAAGGAACAGGTATTCTTAAACCAGCTTTGCAATGGTTTAGCAAATTTGTGATGTGGATCCAGACTCCAGTGTACTGGCAAGAGTCATGATCTGATCTACAGAACCAGAAGCTCATTTATCTAGGGAAAAACACTCAAAACTTGCTCCTCTTCCCCTCTGACACTCACTTAAGAGCCATGACTGGAGAATTTCAATCAGTTCAACGAAGTGTCATGTCATTTTAAAACTTCCGGGCATTTTATTGAGATCTCTACTGCTTACAAGTAAAGATAAGAATATATGAAAAGTATTGTTTGTTTAGGCGTTTGTTTTCACATGCTGCACAACAAGGTATTTTGATCACTTCAAAATTAATCTCCCTGTTTCTCAGGAAGCAATAAGAGAAGTCTGGAAGCAGTACAGTACCTGTGCTTTCTGAGCCACATCTAGAACAAGCTGAAACTTTTCTGACACTGTCAGGTCCTCTTTTGGAGGTTCCTTGGGCAAGAAAAAGATAACCAATTAATTTGCAGCTCAGATGAAACTGATACTTTATAAAACTCCTACTGACAACTCAATCCATCAACATTCCTGGCAATAATACTCTCACTTTAAACAGTTTCTGTACTTATCAAGTTCTTCCCTTGCTTTAGATCTACTGTTTGCATCTTTCATTCCTGGTTATCTTATAGTCATTAATGCCTTTCCTCCACAGCATATACATGCATACTAATATAAAATTGTGAATGACCCAAACAAGTCTTTGGAGCAACACAGCTAATGGTTTTCAATCTATGACCACGCACTTAAACTGACCTGTTTCTGGTCTAGCAAGGAAATGTCACTTCTGTTAGCGGTTTTACATCAAGAACTTTTTCACAGATTATCGTTTTTTTAGGAGTAACAAAATTATCCAGGAAGAAAAGATCTCACTAAGCCTTAGCGAAAGGTTTGAAATTCAAATTCTACCCCATATTAATACTTATGAGAAAAAAAAATGGGCAAGAGCATATCAAAGTTAGGATAACACGGCAATTCAGTTTGGAAGGGACCTTAGGAGGTCATCTAGTCCAACCTCCTGCTTAAAGTAGAGTATATAAATAATAATTGCCAAATGTTACAAAGAAAATGGCGTAATTTCACAATGTTACAAAGAAACAGAACAGGCTTTCTGAAGTTGATGCCACAGGATCTAACTTGTCCTAAATTGGCATGTAAGGGTTTATTCCAGAAACACAATTCAAATTTAGAGTATTTTATGGTGAAACACCCAAACCTAAGAGAGCTGTTAGTGAAGATTTCCTAATTGGAAAAGAAAGAAAAAAGCAGTAGTGTCTGCATTTACACCTTACTGCTTTTTCCCTTCACAGCTACCCACACAAACACAGAAGAGGGTTTTGAAGGTGCAATTCCTAACGTACATACAGGCCAAACTGATCAAAGACCTACCATGGGTTCAGAAACTTCAGGCACAATGCTCCACTGTATTCTCCAGCCCCTAAAAGTTATGGAAACAGTTAAAGAGAGATACTATTTCTTCTCCACCTGCCAACATGGATTATTTGTAAGAGATTAAAAGTAGTTTTCTGCTTAAAACAAAAAAACAAAAAAACAAAAAAAACCCCAAAGCTACAAACAACCAAACAACCAAATGACTTAAAAATATTTAAGCTATTTTTTAAAAATAACATTAGCTATAGAGATACTGCACAGAATCAGGTACACTGCTTGTGGGTTTTACAATAAAAGTGAACTGTGTGCCCAGAGTAAATGACTATGATTTCTATTTTTTTTTTTTTTATGTAAACAAAATGGTGTCAACTATTCAGGAGCCTATCTGCTACTGGAAATTTTCAAACAAATGAAGTATCAGTCAGTAAGTACCAATTAAGAAATCAGAACATAATATGCTCTAGGGTTTTTTCCTTAATTTAAGGAAAAACACTGTAAGCCCATAATAGCGTTTACAAATATCCTCTCAGTACAAGAAAATTACCTCTTAAAAAAAAAATCTTCATTTTAAATGGGGACTGGATTTACAGATGAGAGAGATACTTCAGATACAGATATGCCAAGAGTCCCTGAGAAGAACTAAACTGCAATTTTAGGCCTAGGTGAAAATTTTCTCTAGGAAAAAAGCAGTAAGCCTCAATATGTAAGGTGACATTCTCCAGCAAGTTCAAGTACTGCAGGAAGATGCTTTTATTTTAGAATTTTAAAACATTGAGGTATTTGTCTAAGAACTTGCAGCATTATTTATGATGACCTAAGTCTTTGGAAATGAGGTAGAGCAGTCAGAAGCTATCTCCTTAGAGCAGTCAAAAATTACAGAAATCAAGCAATATAACAAAGGTTAGAGTTTGAATTTAGTCTTGTTAAACCTTTTAACTCACAACATTAGAAAAGATAGTAGTTTACGATTCAAAGCAAAAATCATAGAACAGCTTTCAAACAAAGCATTACAAGAAAATAATTTAGTATTTAAGTAAATACCTGGCTATGAGGTAATTTAGGGACAACCTCAAAATTGCTAAAAATAAGAACATAGGAATGGCCCAGCCATGCCATACAGCATTCATGTAAATCTGCAGATTAAGAAAAAAAAAAAAAGAAAGAAAGATTACAAACTGAGGTGCAGTAAGCTGTATAAAGTACAGCTCCCTGGCCGTGCGGTTCAGAACCACACAACTCTGATCACGAACATTGATGAATGTTAGCCACCCCACAACTGATAACTGCACTGCACTCATAATGTAAAGTCAAAATTATAAGACTGAACCAAATCTCCAAGAAATGACACTTAAATAGTTCTCAGCTTTTTGAGAGATTGAATTATTCCAGCACTGCAACTGATGTGATGCAGAAATAAAAATTAAACATTAGAGTCTGTGAATCTGCTATGAGACCATGATATGGCCTAACTTGACCTAGGTCAACCAAAGCAACAGTGTAGTACGGGAATAAGGAGTTCTAGCAGTTAGCCACTTACAGGAGCAACAGGATTAACTCTCACTGTATTATTTCAGGTCAATTAAATCCCTAATTCTTTACCAAGATTGAGAGCGAGATCAAAAGGCTGCAGGAGAACAGATCTTATTTTGCCTAACAATTAATAGACACAAAGTGCTTCAAAAGGTATTCTGTCCCCCTCTGAACTTGTGAAAACGTAGAGCCTACAGCCATTCTGCTTCAAGACACTAGGTGTTTTACTCATAACCACAAAATGAAACAGTGCTCAGACTCCGAGATCCCCGAACTTCTTGAACAAACAGCTGAAGTTGCTCTTTCAGCTTTTGTTTGGAAAATGGCTTTGTTTGAAGGTGAGAGAAATATAAGTGGATTGGGAGAAGGGACAGAGACAACATGAGAAGCACAAAAGAAATCACAACAGGAAGGTCTCCTCCTCCATATTCCCTGAACTGTGCAGTGCAAAGCAGCTTTAAATAAGGCTGGGGTGGGATCATTTAATGAACAGATGTGTGTCATTTCCACAAGACATTCATGTTGACAAAGTCAGTCATAACTACTGTTTAATAATTAATAACTTTGACATCAAAATATTTCATACATGCCATGAAAAAATAATTTAAATCATTTAATTAATAATTAGAAGGAAAACAAAGCAAAACCCAACTAAATACTTATATCACCTTGCAGCATGGAAACTTTCTCCCAAAGCCTCATAGCAATATTTAAATTTAGCTCAAAGACATAATTTTTGCCCATTAAATGACACTCAAATCAAGGCATTTAGTCTTTTATCAGTGAATGTGACTCTAATGAAAGGAAAAGAGCACCAATGGTAAAAGATAGCTTCTTATCAAACACAGCCTCTCTTAGGATTTCAGCCCTAGACAACAAGAGATTTTGCAGAGGCTGAAGTAACCATCAAATTACAGGTCTGGGAGACAGGAAGCAAGAAACATGGGGACAGTGCCCAGACACTTATAAGTTATTTTAACCTTTACAAAACTATACTACAAAATAAACCCAGGATCACACAATTTAAATGGCTTTGAAATATAAATGAAGTGTCAACTGCACAGTATTTTGTGTTATATGAAATTACACTATTTGATTTGACTTGAATTGTAACATAACCCATACTCAGATATGGTAATTTCAATGAATTTCACTAAATGCATTAAAAAGTTCTTACTACTCCTCAAGGAAGAGGATAACTTACAATAAAGGCAATAGCAGAAGTGTAGATAGAATACCAGTCTGATAAGGCAGAAAGATTCTTCACAAAATTAGTAACAGGTTTGGCACCTCTCTCTAAATGGAAGTGGAGAAAAAAAAAAGACACCACAACTGTTAGCATTAATTGGCTACAGTTAAATGACCTGTACATGACAAACAACCAAATTAGAAATTTAACAGGAATATTCAAGACATGTAAATATAAAGAAGCTTACCCAAGTTAAGAAACAAATAAAACTTTAAAGGATTATCAGTAACATCAGTGTAACTAAGCAACTAGGAAAGCAATACATTTCCAAAAATTAAGCATTGTTCAAGACAAAGGTTATCTCTAAACTGCAAGTGTATGGGGGCGAGCAGGAGGGAAATCAAGCATAGCACTACCTTTACCAGGATAAGTTGGATTCTGGCAGCAGTCTGCTCTGAGCTCTGTACTACTAATTTACATTACCCCAAAAATTCAGTATAGGTCAATTCATCCTACTGTAGAACAAGGCAAATTAGTCTGATGGAGCTCCAAGCCACCAAAGGACAATCTGCCTCTTCTTGAACTAGCTGACTTAAAACCAGGCTAGATATCTCTTGGCTATGTTTCTGCAGCAGTCTATCCACTGCTAGCACTTGTCTGCTGCTTACCCTTACCTAAGCCAGGAGACATAGGACCACGTCGCCTGGAGAAGTTTGCCTCCAGCCTCTGCAGCCCTTTGCTCTTCCTGTCACTGTGCAGGAGACAAATCTATGCAGGGAGACGCGTCACCCTCCAACATGCACACAACCAGTGACAGCAAGAAAATTTCTCTTTTTCAGCTCTCTCGACAAGGCTTGTCCTTTACCCTTCCTCCTCATATGTGCTCTTCTACCAGTTATGCAAACAATTTAGGGAACACAAGAAACAGGAAAAGGCTGCTGCAAGGAGACCTTTTCCTTCTTTGCTGGAAAACACTGATTTTTGCCTTCTCAGCCGAGAAGGCTGAAGAGTCCTCTTGCACAGAGGCCAAAAAGTAATACCCTAGTTCACATTACAGTTCAGAACTTTGGAAGACTTTCCTCCAGACAGCCGATGGCATGCCGTCCTAGTGTGTTTGGCTTGCAAGTCAGCTATCCTTGATGCATTCCTGATGGGAAGTAATTAAACAACTAGGACTAGATTTCCTTGACTGTCAGTGGCACAAATGAAGTGGCAGATAAAGTCAGTGGAAGGGAACGCTCAAGGCAGTGGAGGAGGTCACTGATTCAAGCACTGCTTCCAGCACCTGCTCCTCTCTGCTCTACTCCACCACCTATGAAGAACCTGCAGGGAAGGTCAACACCTGGAAACCACTGGAGACAAAAGGGGCTTGAGGGCCGTGGATGGTAGTTAGGCACCCTCAGACAACACGAGGCTAACCTTTATGGCTCACCTAGGGAAGTTAAGAAGCATTCATAGCTTAAGCTTAGTACTTCTTTTTTTTAAAGCCATTCTAAAGGCAATGCACTTCCATCAAGGAGAACAGGTCACAAGTATTCTCCTAGAGGAAACTAGAATGAATATCAGTATTAGCTTAAAGAGAACAAAACTGGCCTTACACAGACATTAAAGACCTTTATTTCCCCTTCACCTCCCCTCTGTAATAATTTAAATATTTAAGGCACAAGCCAGGCTTTTTTTTTCAGGCTACCAATTCTTTGCTGCATAAAGCTGCTGGAGGGTTTAACTACTTTGTTTAACCTGCTATTTTGCATCCTCCCTTCCAGAAGGGGTTATCAGCTGTCTGAGAGAAAGAAATGCAGGACACATTCAGGTTCTCCATAGTCCAAGCCCTCCTTCTTTGACAGTGTAAGTTAATATGCTAGCAAGGGAGCTACAAGCAGCTCAGGCACAAGCACATAACCACTGTTACTTTTGCCACTAGAGAAACACCTCACAGAAGCTCAGTTTCAGTAGCTAAGGGGTTATCTTGTTCTCACTCATTACATGTTTACACATTTTAATTAACATTACATGTTTAGTGCAGAGATACCCCATGTAATTCAAGATTAAAGGCAAGCTTCTACCATTGCTCCTGCCTGTAAGTTATTTTGCATTCCAAACACTAATTCAGGATTTCAGAAACACTTCTGTTTATGCACTGGCAAAAGTATTTCAAAACACTATATTTTTACATGCAGCAATCCTCCCAGCAGGGTTACTAAGAACTATTTTTATTTTCAGAAAATAAAATACTGCTAAATACTTACTTAATCTTCTCATATTTTCAGTCAACCTGGGGGGGGGGGGAGAATGAAAGCAGCTTGTTAAATAGATAAGTAGTGAGTTGTATGAAAATGCAACTGTACACATTTGGTCTCTGAAATACTGCTTACAATTGTAAATTAAACTTCTGTGCATGAAGCTTCATTCTTATCCATTACAAAATGTGTGTCTAGTAACTGCTACAGCCTACTTGCATCAGACCAAAAATTAAAAAATAAAAGCTCTCCAGTCTAAGACTTTGTCCTCAGTTTTCAAGGGGTACATGACAGAACCCAATAAATAATATGACTCTTATTCTACCCTATACAGCAGATAAATTTCAAATTTCATGTCTCAGGCAAGGCATTCACAAACCAGTTGAGAAATGGTCCTGAAATTTCAGGGTTTTTTTATTTTTTATATAAACACTTGCTCAAACTATGCAAAGGTTGTAAAAAACCTTGTAAAGAAGCCAACAATTGCTCACAATTGCTTTAGAGCTTTACCTTCTAGCACTAAGTGGTTCTTCTGTTTCCACTGTATTTTCCTCTGGCTGAAATCTGAAGTCCTCAACATACTCCCCAAATTTGTCATAAAACCACTTCTGGAGTCTTGAACACACTGTGTGACTGCGCTTATCTATAAAAAAAAAAAGAAACACTATATATTAAGACAATATCAGAATACATCTTCATACAAAACCTGCATCTGTTCCCATACGATGTTTTTTGCAGTGCAGCACTCTTCGTAAAGAATTTTTTGCCCTTCACCAACACTTTTCATGGGAATCCACTACACATTTTAGTTTTCCTACCATTTCATGGAAACATCAATATCTATACTGCCAAAAATAATATATGTATCTATCAGGACAGTTCAATAAAGACATGGAGAAATTTTATTTCACTGGAAATCAGGCAAGTTTCCTGTCAATTCAAATCTGCCCGTTCACACGGCAGTGATTCTCTGCCAGGTAAAGAGTCCAAACGTCAAAGTTTGTCTTTTTGGCAGCTTAATCTCTCAACTATTGCCCAGAGACCACCTCAGATACCCAAACTTCTATGTCTCTGATTGCTCGTCAGTCTTAAAGTCTTAGGAATCCCAACACTTAATTCAGAAAGTCAGAAAAAAATTTTGAATTCCTGTTTCATAACAGAAATTAGAGGAATTTTTCAGTCTCTTGTAGAAGGAAAACAAGTTAAGCTTGTAAAAGAAGAGTAAAGGTTACTTCTGCTTCCAGGAGAAGCTTTGCTGTAAGTACAATACATGGAAGCATCTTATTACAGAAATTACTTAAACATATTTTAACAAATGAGAATTTCTAGCAACATGGTAAAAACATTTTCTGGTTAAGAGGTTCCTGTAAGCCTAAGACTGACCTAAATCTCAACATTTATTGTGCTGAAGGGTCATTTAGAGAAAAGAAAATGTAAACCAAAACAATTCTGCAGAGAAAGAGGAGAACACCTTACAGCCGGACTAAACTGACAGGAATGGGAGGTGGCAACTTAAGCAAGATTCTGCAAGAGACATTTTACAACTGTCTGCCAACTGGTTACACACAGTAAAGTATTAGCTTTCAGTGCGGGCAAGGAAGTGTGTGCGTGTGTGTTTTGTTTTTTTAAAGTCAGGCAAGAGAAATTATGCTGGCTATGCTACCTTCCATATATGGAATATATATTCATTATACTGCCTGGAAAGTCTTATATGGCAAAGTAGTACATACTTTCTGTATGAGTACTTTACAGCTACTTCAAGATAAATTTCAATGGAAAATGTAGCATGATGAAGCCCTTAAGTTTTAGGCGGCGCAGATGAAAGCTAAGCAATTACCTCTTGCTTTATCTCTAACCCAGAAAATCACTTCTCAGAAGCAATACACAGACTATTCTTTGGTAAGTAGGAACAGGGAAAGTTAGGTCAACAAAACAAGGAAACAAAGAAGAGACTGGTCACAACTATTCCAGGACCCAACTTAGTATAGAACTTGACAAAATTAAGACATGTTTAAGCAGGGGTATGAAAGACTGATCTGCCAGCTACAAATGCCCAAACTACTCTTTTTGAGCATATAAAAAAAAGCAACCAGTCCTCAGAAAATAGAATAATGCTATAGATTAAAGAATGACAATGTTATCTAGAAAAATAATGAATTTAGTGACCCCTTACAGCTAAGACAAAGCTTACATTCGAAAATAAAAGACAGGAAGTCAACATTTCCCACATGATAATACTTCAGGTACCACAAAGAATGAAATTTTGAGCACACAGTGAGACAGAAAAAAATGAGCAAGTGGTAGTTCACATAACAGAAACTACTGACATTATGGCAGTACAGGAGGAGCAACTCTTAAATTTCAATTAATCCTCTGTTTTAAAAGCCTGGCTGGTATCCTCAATCAAGAGGTGTGGGAAAAATGCTCAAGTGTACTGAAAGATTGAGAAACTGCCTGTTCCCTTAGTTCTTTCAAATGTCACTATATTATTCAATCCATACTAAGCAGCAGCTTGAGAAATGGGGGAGGCAGGGTAGATGTGCAAAAAACTAGCCATGTATTTAAGTTTATTCTTTCTAAAATAATTTATTTTTTCTTTTAGAAAAAGGAAGTATTATGATTAATGACTCCAAAGAGCTTTTGCAGCTGGGAACAAGACAGAGCATCTTTCTTATATATCAGAGCTGTTTTCTGAGTAGTCAAGGATCAGCTATGCATACAAGAATTAAAGTTACATAACAGCTTTCATTTCATTTCTAAAGGTCTTACAGAGCAATATAAATTCCTTGTTCAGGTGTGCACAGTCTTCTACAAAAAGTAAACGTAGAATCATATACGGAGCAACTGCTCAAATGGTCTTTTATTCTTAGCTTTTTCAGAAACCTCCTTAAGGAGCTAGCAAGTTTTTCAGCAACATTTGTTTCATCTTCCAGAAGAGTTTTGAAAGAAAGGAATGGAAAAAAAAAAAAATCTGTTCCCTGAACCAAACTGCTCGTACAGATTTGACCAAGATTACCTGTTCCATTGGCTTGTGACTGTGGCTTTGCAGGTTGCTGAGTTGCAGGCACCTCCTCTGTTCTAGAAAGAAAATGGAAACAATGTGAAATGCTGCTGATTAAGATCTTTATGCCCATTGGGTAAAGGGAGCCCAGGAAGGGAAGAACTTTGATGGCTTCCATGGCTGATCTAACACAGGCACGACAAGAGAAAAATCAAACTTGTGCTTTATGGCAAGAATCAAAATATTCATTGTACTTAGACACCAGGGAAATGCCATATACTGAAAGGAGAGGAAAGTTCTAGTCATTTCCAGTCACCAACAACTCATTTTCATTTTACGACTACCAAATATGTTAATATCTGGCTTGTTGCATTATTCATGTCTTTGTATTGTGTATTCACTGCAATGCCCACCAGGAGGGCTCCTCAGAGCCCTGACTTTCCCCACAGGAATAAATGAGAAGGGATTCCATATTGCAAGTTGATAATCACAGTTCCAGAGCAAAACCAATTTAATACATGAACCTTGAATGCTACCATTGTTACTATAGTCAACCACCAGTCAAATCTTCACAAGCAGAAGAGCAAGTGTCAAGAATTATTTAAAATATTATGCTGTAAGGTCTTGAAATGCACAGATATCAACCCAAGATGAAAAGATCTTTAAAAAAAATTTTCAAAATTTAAATAAGAGCCTGAAAAACTGAGATAACACATTTTATAAATACACAGCAAGGATCAGGCACCATTGGTCTCATCTTTCACCGCAAGTCAAGAACAATGTTCTCTTTCATTAAAAGTGAATGGATTTCGGAAAACATATACATGTTTTTGCCATCCTGCAATGCGCAGAACTTAAAAATATATTTGAGCTATCCATAGCCTCCAATAGCCAAAGTGTTCTGAGCACACTTTAGGCTTCAATTCAAAAGTCTGTAGCTATCCATGCTACAGAAAAAAATCTCTAATGGAGAAGCAGCTTTGACAATATAACACCAGCTGCAACAAGCTCCACATGGCATGGAGTTATATGATTGAAAGGAAGCAAAAATGCTTGAAGCAAAAATGCGTTAGTCACATACAATTTCATTACCACTCATTTATCAGACAATAGAGGTGCTTTCAGATGTTCCCTTCATCTTTCACCCCTCCTGAAGGGAACCAAGAGGTATACAGGTCAGCAAAGTGGGAGCAAGAAGAGGGATGCCATTATACTGGACAGATTATGGCAATATAGATGGATACAAATTCCTCCTCTGTTGCTGCTTGTCTAGAAAGCATATGAAGGAGAGATCTTGCTGCATTGTCTGTATACAGAACGGATCTAAACCCATGCAGAAATATACTCACAGTAGCTTCCAAACTGATCTAAACCAGAGCCCTACAAATGGGCAAAGACTACATACAAGGGAACAGAACACCGCGGAAGGGAAGCCTGGGAAGGCCAGGTAGCCATCTGCTGAAGACAGCCAGAACACAGTTTCAGTTCAACATCTGAACAAATTAACAACAGGAGTAATGATACAAAGTAGATGGCTACTTTATAGACTTTACACAAAACTCATTTAGCTGGACTATTAAGTAAAACAAAGTGTAATAGTTCATAGATTTTACCACATTCTTGGTCCTTGAATATACTCGGTTCTAGGCTGGAAAACAACAGAACTAATCACCTCCCTTCCCTCTTAAGCACTCGCCATATTTCATGAACTTTCCATTCTCTTTCATTCCTAAAAGGAACATCTAGAAGTAACTTACTAATTTCTAAACTATAACTGGACCTCTATCGATGTGAAGCAGGTAACTTCCATGGGCTTTGCTTTCAAAACCTGTTGTTTTCACTCCTCTTCAAGACTTTTCCACACTGCTTCTGTATTTGTAACAATTCCTTCCAAAAGCCATCTGAAATTCCATCACTTTTTTTTTTGTTTTGTTTTGTTAGCTAAACTTTAACTTTGGTTTCTGTGCCATTTTTCCTCTACAAACCTTGGGCTCTCCACCTAAAATAACTCCTCCTCTCCTCACTCTTCCCCCACGTCCTTCTGTCTCTTCCAGTTTGCGCTCGCTCTCTCTCATTCTCAGAGCTACAAATATGATCAAATTTGCACAAACTATTACACAGCAGTGTCTGGGTTTCTGTATCACCCCATCAAATGATTATACCATATATGCTTTTTATTCACAAACTGTCACTGCCTCCATGTTCGCTGAAACTGAAGGCAGATTTCGGTAGAGTGCACGCAATCGTTCACAAACAGGTTCATACAGGCAGGAGCCAATTATTCAGCCCGCTCTCGTTATGCTAACACACG
Source organism: Apteryx rowi (assembly GCF_003343035.1). Lineage (NCBI taxonomy): Eukaryota > Metazoa > Chordata > Aves > Apterygiformes > Apterygidae > Apteryx > Apteryx rowi. The sequence goes on along the minus strand of NW_020450873.1, from coordinate 410,071 downwards.
AGGGGTCACACCTGCACAGCCCCCATGCTGAAACGGAGACGGGTCCAACCACCAACCACTGCCAGGGCCTTGACACTGGGTCTTCCTTTGAAACGCTAACATATTTTCAGAAGCAGCACAACATTGTTACTCCATCTTTCTTGGAAAAATTCAAGAGTCTCATCTAGGAACAGCTCTGAATATCAGCCTGATTGAAATGCATCAGTAGCATATGACAGTTTGGGGGGGTTTTTTTCTCTCTTCTTTTTGACAATGTCTTACTTACCATCTGCCTGTTACTCTTTCTCAGTGAAGAGCCTGACCTTTCTGAATCACCAGGTTAATGACAGCTCATTACTGCACCTGTGAATCAGGTTATAATTAACCACTTCAGCCAGATTTGGTCCAGGAAGCTCAGAATTCGTTGTTCAGGCTTGCGCACCCACTGGGAAGCCTAATCCTAAAAGCAGGTCATGTTGAACCAGCCAGTACAGCAAGACCACTGACAGAGGGTAGGAATCACTTTTTCTCCAGTTCCTGAACTATTCTTCATGCCAGAGATCAGCTAGAAGACTGGATAAAAAAAAACAATCACTACCTCCACAACAACACAAAAAGGGTATGCTTCCATTTAAGCTTCCTAACAGCCATCTACACTAAAGAAAACAAGTTGTAGAAATTCCACTGTGACCACACTTTCCACCCAGAAAAAGGATGCAATAGATGAGGTTAATATATCATCATGCTTAGACTAAGTCATTTTTATAATATCTACAGATTGCACTCAGCCAAAAGCACACACTGATGAAAACAGGTAAGAGGCAATTATAGCCAATAGAGAAGACAGACACAAATGTGCTGCTTCTGAAAATATAGTACAGTGTCTCAAGGGAAGACCCAGACTCTAGGCCCTGACAGTGTTCGGTGGTTGGATCCTGTCTCTGTTCTGACACTGAAGCTGTTCAGGTGTCTTAGCACAACAAGAGCAGGCTGAACAATGCCAGTGTTTATACATATATGTGTATATATTTGTGTGTGTATATGTATGTATATAAATAAAAATAGCATTATTTATTGGCATTATATATGTACATATACATGCATATATATTTATATACATACATATATGTACATTATACATACACACACAAACACACGCTGAAATCAGGGAAGCATGAATGTTAGCGCTACTCATGAGTAGTAGACATGTAACATTCAAAAATGACAAGCACATGCTGAAAAAGCTTCCATTCAATGCTGACCAACAGAAATATCCAAAACAGTGTTATTTTTATAGCTGCAAGTATGACACAAAAGTTTAAGAAAGTCTTGACACTGAACTGCAGGCTATTTATCTTGCCTTCACTAACTGTTTTGGTTTTGTGCATCTTTAGCCTTGCATACCATTGAGAGAGCAGAATGGTACAAGAATCAAAACAGTCTCTCCAAGAATTCAGGTCAAAGACCTGAATCACTACAAACAATTCCCATAGCTCTTAGGCTCTTCTTAGCCATGTTAAAAGTTATTTTCTACAGACTTCTCAGAGTACAGGGTTCACAAGCAATCCATCATTTTTGACAGCTTTTGGGGAAGCCAGATATAGCTCTTATATTACTTGTTACTGCTCACAGAAACGTGAACACGTATGCACTTCCAGGGGAAGCACCTTCCAACCTTAGAAATGTAAAAACAAGCAAAAAAGAGTTACTTTCACAGCCTAGTTTAAAGACAAATCATTTGGGTACACACAGCTTCAGGAGCTGTCACAAAACTGAGTTAAAGCATTTTTATATGTTTTCAATGTCCCTCTCATTAAAATACACCAACAGCTTCAGAAGCCTTTTTCCTCCTTGCCCAGACACTCCCACATTTTATACAACTTGTAGCTTCAGAGACAAAAGGGCTCAGAAGAAATGTCATCAACCCAACGTTGTACTAGATCTACACATTAACAGGCAAAAAAAATTTTTTTTAAAGAAACTCTTGACAGCAGCTACTTTACGAGCAGTCTGTCACCAAAGCTACTAAGTTAAAAATAAAAAGAGACACACAAAGTTCAGCCAGCTGGGTATGTCAGCAGTCAGGTAGGGTAGCAATCCCAGTGCGGCACGGGAGCCAGACAAGAGTCTTTGACCTGGGTCCCAGCTTCTTATTACCTGTGCAGCAATCCCAGGCTGACAGGGATCCTTCCAGGAGGGAACATTTCCAGTCGCCATAGCAAACCCAGGGGCCAGTTAAGGAATTTCTCAATGGACAAAGTCAGCCATATCCAAAATGTTGCTTGTGTGGAAGACTATGCCACACAACCAGAGGCCAGGAAGAGCCAATGAAGATAGGGGCTAAATAAGGAACGGTGACTTATGCAGAAACATCATCTATTTTCTCTTCTTAAAAATAGCTTAGAATGATACTGCTAAAAAGATTTGTATAAGCCACAGCTTGCTAGTAGGTGTTGTTGCAATAATTACTTTTTTTTCTTCTTATTGTGTGATGGAGCTAGCTTACAATTCGTAAAATAAGGCAGCAACAGCCCACAATTTATATTAAACAAGCGTTGCTCACACAGATTATTCCAAATAACAAAATGTCATAAGCTTCAGCTGCTGTACCAAATACCAAGTTGTCCCAAAGTACCTCTGTGGAAAATCTTTAGCTGAAGCCACTAGTTTTTTGAATACTCAGACATACAAACAGACATCAGGAATGAGCACCATAAACAAAATAGCCTCTTCTTCCAGTCTTCCCTCCTCCCCGCAAAAAATTCAATGAAATAAGGCCATGTTCTTTTCTTAAAAACAAAGCAAAAAAATCTACATTGTTAGCTAGCACTGTTTTCTCTTTTCTGAACAGTTTGCAGCACGTTTATACAGTACACATACTGATCTACTTCACAACTACATTTGAACACTGCAATTGTTAAAATAGAAATAATGTCTCCCTTCTTACGCCACAACATAATTTGTTTTTCATTAGTAGCTTACATCTGTAAGCAAGGAAAAGTACAAGCATGTTTATATGCACAGCTACTTAAAGATAATATGAAAAATTAGCTGAGCAGCAGGGCAAATTGGTTTTTATTGACATTAAGCAGAGACAATGATTTTCCTAGGGTAAGTTTGCTTAATAAAATTAATTTGGCATATTAAGTATAGGATTGTGCCAGCCAACACTTTGCCTGTAGTGCTAACAAAAGTATTAAAACATCTATAGCAAAGTACAACCAGTTAAAAGCAGTGAAAAAGAATTTCACACAATGGAGCACAAGTTAAGAAAAAAACCTTAGGCTTCTTTCAAGTATAAACTGGGAAACAGTTCAAAGTCTTTTGTTGTTGTAGCCTTATCTATACTTGCCTTTCCCAAAAAGGTTGGAATATAAGCAAGACTAGGCAGAAAGAGACTTGGATAAAGGGGACAATCTAGTGCAGAACTCAAGCTAACAGGGCTAATGTAATCCTTAGGATATCCAAATGGGAATACAGCATTGAGGTGAACAGGTCACGCTACCTTAATTTAGCAATGACATGCCTTCTAGAGACACACTCTGATTATGGCTGTCCACAGTCTCGCAGGACTCAGCTGTTGACACTTGGAAAAGATTCAAAGAAGAGCTAGAAGACTAAAGATTGATAAAAAAAGAACTTCAAACTCTTTTCTCTGTAAAACACATGTACTCACAAGTAGCAGCAGGCCAGATGAGACCCTGGGCCATCCTCATCGCTCCCTGTAAAGAACAACCCAAACAGGGCAGGAGGATGAGACTTGCCTCCAGAGGAAGATCATTCCCCATCCCTTCCCCGGACTCTCAGTAATGATGGGATCACTTTCCCCTTCTCTCCCCTTCCAGCATATAAACTGGAACCCAGGCGTACTCTTTCTTAGGAGAAAGCCTAAAGGCCTGGACCCAAGTTAATAGTATGATGGGACGTAGCACAGATCAGAGGATACAACCTTTATTGTGCTGAAATACAAGCATGTAGAATTTAAATCTCAACTTCTTCAAGGCAGCAAGTCAGAGACAAGAAGGCATCCTGAAGTATCAGTTATCTCAAGCAATAGCAGAAAACAAGACTCATTGCTTCATACTAGACAAGACACCTTTATTCTGTGCACTCTTACAAGACCTTGCCAAAGTTGAGCACCCCATAGCGAGCTTCCAAAAACCATGACCTCAACACTGTGGCTGTCCAAAAGTCACTGGACTCAAACACTTAACAGAAAAGAGACTTCCTGGACTGCTTCAAAGTACTCTGAAGATTCCTGTTGATAACTCATGAAAAGCAGGCAGCATCACCTAAGCAAGCTTGTGCCAATGAGTTTTGGCTCTAAACTCCGAAGAAGGATAAAACTCATCTTTTCAAGTCAACTTAGGTACACAGGCAACTGACCTGGACAGAAACCCATGAGACAGCTTCCTCCCCACGAGGAAAGTGTTTGAGGGCCAGGGACCCCAACCGTCACTCTCATTGGAAGCATTACTTTAAGAGGTGCAAGCTCCTTCAGTAGGAATTTCTCCATCAGCACAGCAAAACAAGGACTGCTATGTTTCAGGGATCTGAAGACACACTGGTTCAGGGAGAGAAAATCACTAATACCAAATCCAGGAGAAGGAGGAAAGCCTGGGGAGAAAGCAAGGTGTCTGTAAGAGGAGAAAGGCTAACTACTTAAGATTGATTGACAATGATCCCTCTGCAAAAGAGATTTTTCCCCCAAAGCTGCTCGCACATCGGCAGAGTTATGTATATTTCTAAAGGACCCTAAAATAGGTAGACCAGGTATTACAGAGCAGGCGGACAATTTCACGAGTGTTTTAGAAATGTTCCTGCAGGCAGTGGGTGCTCTGCTACAGTAGCATTAATCAGCCAACAAGGGGGAGGCAAAATCAGAAGCCCAGATGAGCAATGGCTATTAGGGAGCAACCACATATTCTCAGTATGGGGACAAATCTGAGTTTGTCCCTCTTCCACTACCCCCAGTAGCCCACTCAATCAGGCAACATCAGACTACAGACAAAATGGAAGTTAACGCATGCATGCAGGCGGGCCAACCAGTATAGAAGACAGAGGGGAGACTGGACATTGCATTTATACTTTCCAGCCATGAACCAGCCCTAAAAGCAACTGTAAAATGTCAAGAAAAAAAAAAAAAAAAAAAAGCACCACATATCAGAGCCTTCCAGATCACCTTTGTGGTACATGATCACAGGGGTGATTTGGGAACAAGACTTCTCTGCACGGCCATGCAGAGGCCCCTTCTAAGCATGCAACTTGGCAGCTTAGGTTAGGACTGCACCCAGACCAATCTTAGAGTCAGCACAGAAACAATGATTTTGGAGAACAATCAGTATGAAGCATCAGCCAGAAAATCTAACACAGCTTGGTACTGAGAATAAGAAGACAGGCCTAATACATATCTGGTATGTAAAACCTAGGTGGATCCACACTTCAAATACTGTGTGAACTGTCTCTTCATCTTAAGGCACAACAGGCAGAGAAGGGCAACTGAAGTATGAATGGAATGGAGGTCTCTCAAGGAGAGTCAACAGTGGACTTGTGTAATCTGTTGCCTTCGTAGCTTCCAGTGGTTGAGAGCACCAGCACATTCAAGAGGGGATTAAACAAATTCATGGACAGCAGTTCTATAAAAGGATATCAAAGTGAAAAGGCAGGGATGTACCTTCTGATATCCCTAATATAATGTTTGCAGGCACTGGGAGAGTAGGAGGTAAACAGAGCAGAACAAGCGGCTAGGCTCATCTGCTCGCCATAAATAGCTTCTATTCGCACTGCTACAGACAGACAGGGTGGGAGAGAGTTTGTATAGTACTAAAAGTCTTGCATCCAAGCAAAAAGTTTTGCCTATTTGTTCCTGCTTGTCCCATCTAAGTAAGGGGCAGTGCTTACTGCACATATGATTATCAGCTCAACCTACTGTGGTGACAATAGTTGAACCACAGCTCCTACTGCTCAGCCAAATTATCTTAGCTAGTGCTGAGGAAGATCATGTTGGCATATGCAAGTGGACTAGACCAACAAGCACCTGCTATGGTCTTAAGATCTGGTGTCCATAGCTGCTAGGCAGACTAAGGAGAGACATCAAACTTGATGCTCACCCATCAGGGTGGGTGTCCTCAAAACTGAAAGGACTTAGGTGTACGGGAAGGTATATATCTACTTGTCATTGCAATGGCAAGAAAATTTCAGTTACTTTTACAGATTTAGAATTGTGATGTGATGCTGGGATGTCCTTGCTACTAGTACAGGACAGGACAACCACAAGGGCTGAGCAGCACAACTGCTGACACAGTTTTTGAAGAGGCAAGGCATATGCAGTGGCATGGCAAAGACTTTGGTATTCAGCCATACACAGCGCATGCTGACAGCTCCAGGTAGATGAGCTCCCAGAGGGAGGTCATCAGAGAAGGTGAAGTGAAGAATGTACCAACTAGACAATTCTCAGGACACCTCTGCAGTCAGAACAGTTGGGAAGTTCAAGTAATTTGGGTGTAGATGTAAAATGTAATTTTATAGGAAAGACAGCTTTTCACTCTGTGAGCTACTAACTTTCTTCTTTTAAGAGAATCCAGACTGGAAATAACTCATATAATAACTCATATAATTTTCACCATAACTCATCATTCAGAGACAGCCAGAGACATCAAGAAGCTTTCAGCTATACAGCAAAGATATTTCTCTTACCTTGTTTTAAGTACTTCATTGACTTTTTGTTCTAGTTCTAATCTCCTCTGCCGTTCTTTTTCTAGCTCTTGCCTTAATGTTTCAGCATTTGTTTCTTCTCTCAGCTTCCTGAGCTCCTCCTCTGTTAATTAAGGGAGAAGAAAAAGATTTAGTTACCCTGAAGTATTTCTGTAAGAAAATTAAAACCTAATTAAGACAGGTGGTTTTTTTTAGTCTGTTCTATGCCAAATATCCTGATCAGAAAAAATAAATAATCAAAGGCTGGAAAAAGACTTTATGAAAAACACATATGTGTACCATGTACAAAATATTTATTTAAAATTATTAAAACAAGGAGAAAAACAACTTTAAGTTTTTCTTTTACAGGTGCAATGCACCAAAAATAAAACCTTGGTACAAGCTACCTTTGCCTATATACAACTTGATATACCTTTCATCCCCAAAAGAAATAATCAGCAGTAAAGGTTGCCTCTATCACTAAATCCAGTAGTTGTAACAAGAAAAAAAATCTGATTTTTTTCCCCTCAACTATATGGGTAGAAAAAAACCCACACAAATACCTACATAAAGTTGTACAATACCATATAACTCTATATCCATTAATTTCTAGCCCTGTACTTTTATATAAATCAGACAAGTCAAGTATGAAGTCCGAGACCTGAGTACTGTAGAGCTTTAAGAAGTTATGAGACAACAAATTAAGCTCAGATTTCTACCCTTTTCCAAGGTTAGTCTGCCCTGCTGACTTCCATGAAATAATTATCTGTGTGTATTTATATACATATATATATAAACATACAAAGATAATTATTTCATGGAAGTGATATATATGTATATGCCCACACATATGCACACATACACAGCCCTCATGACTCTTGTTAATGAGAAATTGGTACCAACAATGCATATATTTCTTTGTGGCTAACTAACCTTGCTTTTTTGTCATTGGCAGTGTCCTTTTTTCCACAACCTCCTTTAGTCTAGAGCTACAGAGGGCTCACTGCCACTGATCACTTCTCTTGGACAGAGACACAACAGACATGACCAAAAGAAGACAGGGAAATCTCTCTCTCTCTCTTTTTTTTTTTTTAAACAAAAGATATTCTACTTTGTGTTTTGTGGGGCAGGTTTGTTTGTTTGTTTGTTTGTTTGTTTGTTTAAGTTCAGTCTTGATAATAAGTAGTAGAACAGCAGGAGCATTTCAAGCTTACAGCAAACCAGAACAGAAAACACTTGCTAATTCTACTATCTCCACAGATAGTCCAGGCTTTATGTTTGGTAACATTCCTATATGATGTTCTATCCTCTAGCAAGCTCTTCTGTTTCTGTTCACATATTGTCCTGTAAATCTTTGGTAACCAAAAAATTTTGGTAGTTGAATCTTTCTCACTTCAACCAGTATGCATCTTCAGAAAGTCAGAAGCAGTAGTGCAAATACTTAGAATAACTGGTACACTCTCTCTTCCCTCTCTGCAGGACGTTCCTGTGTAGTATCTCAGACCATTTTATTTACTGTTTAATTTATTTGGTGGTAGATTACCTGTATTGCTTGAACACTAAGAGATTTAAAACACAGAATCAGCAGACAGGAAAATAAATACATGAATCAAGAGAACAATACAACGTGATGCCTCCTACTGTGAGGCTACAGGCTGAACTCCACCAAACCAAGGAGTAAGTGTTATTATCTCACCACTGATGCTTTGTTAATGGCCCCAGAAAGAAGTGTTGGATCACAGAATCCAAGTTATTCTCTAGCACCTAAAACTGAAATTTATTTCCAAGACTATGGTATGTTATGGTATGGCAGGAAAGAAAACTTGCACTGTTGCAGCAGGTATTGTCTCTCTCCTGCAAATAAACAGGATGATACAGACATAAGGGCTCATCTACACATGGAGCTGCTCCTAATTATACCTCCACAAGGAATTTTCTTGTCAACACAAAAATTGTGCTTATGATTAGTTCACCCTGCTTTCAAGGGCTCATCTTGTTCCACAACAACGGCATGCACATAGCTGAGGGGAAACATCTGTGGCACTTCAAATACACTGGAGCTTGCGAAATATCATGAAGATATCACGAAAAGTTCCAAAGCTGGATAGGAATGTTATCTTCTCAAGACCATTAAAGGGGAAAAAATTCTTCATTAGAGGAAGTGACTATGCATTGTGTGTACATAAGGAAACCAAAAGTAGTGTAAATTAACCTCAGTGCCCTTGAAAGTCTACTTAGATCTTCCAGGCTTCCTTAATCCCAGTTGTTCTGATTGCACTACATCACATTCTATTAAAAACAAAACAAAACCTCAGAAATTCAACCTTTAAAGAAGGTTAAATGCCAGAGATGCAGAATTACTTTGTGCAAAATTAGAGTGCACAATGAATGAGGCAGAACTCCTACTTAAACAAAACAAAAAAACCCCAGCATCTGATCATATCAGTGAAGACTGTCAAGAGCTTCACATTATGTGGCATTCCCTAACTTTCAAGTACATGATTTTGCAATTTAAATCTACCCCCGTACAACTGCTCTGGCACCTCCCACTCTTTTTAGAGCAGTGCTTGTTGCTACTTTGACAGCAGTGTGGGTCTGGCACTGTAAAACCTTCATGTTTAGTTAGGCAAATACGCAAAGTTTGCTAAGCAACAGAAACCACAGATAAAGAGAAATGTTCTTCCTTGCTCCATCCTCTGAGATAATCTATGATTTGGTTAAACTGAACTGAATTTATGAAAAGGACATTTCTCTAGACCCAAGGATTCCCCTTGCAAAATGTCCAAAGTTGGCTACAAACAGCAGAGGTCATGAAACCTCAAGAAGAGCCCATAAGAACATTTCACCATGGAGATCTTAGTGCAGCATCTATCTGTTGAGCTTTACAGACGTGTATCCTTCTTGATGATGAGAATGGAGCGCTCCTGCGATTTGATCCTAGATAGGCAGTCTCTCCCCAGCAAAGGCAGGCATAAGAGGTCAAACCTCAGGTCCAAGATTAATCTCCTCCTCCAATTTCCCTCCTAGGCCTGCCTATCATAGCTCTCTATCTCCTGACAGGCAAGAAATAACAAAATATTGAGAGGCCCAGAGCCTGACTTCACTGAACCTGCATATCCACTTAATTAATACAATACAAGCCTTATCTGCCAAATCTAGTGTGACCCCATAAAAGTGCTTTAGAAACTCCCTAAACAAAATAGAAAACACAGAAATGTAGGCAACATCTGGATGCTACAGGACTTTTAAAAATAAGGTTTAAAAGTGCTCCAGACAAGACAATAATGACTTTAAAACTACATTATCCTGCATACTGTCACACAGTAAACCCTAGTATAGTTGACCCCATAGGAAAGATCAGCACTAGCAACATATCACAGAAGCTAGAAAAAAAAATTAGCTACTTCAGTATATCTATGTCATTTTATCCCCCACTAGCTGTAATAACTGTTGTACTCACAGTCTAAGAATTGCTTATCTAGATTTTAAAATTTAATGTTTCGAAAAGTTTAGCCACTATCATCTTATTGTCGAAAGACAAGATATCTAGAGTTTTATTGCAATGCAGTAATCATTTAGGCATATGTCATCAACCACCAGAGCAACTGAAAAATTTCATTTTTCTCCTCAAAATAAGCAAGCTTATTATTGTAAGAAATGTTTTGCTAAAAAAATTGTTAAACAATAAAATATTGGTTCAAGTGAGACTGAGAACAGCATCTGAATAATACGTAGAAAAGAAGGATGCTACATTAGACTGGGAAGGCATGACAGTAAGTTGGATTTCTAATTCGATGCTGCATGTGCAGTAAAGCAGATGTTTCTCTTAAGACAGGGATTGGAGGTGGATTATGGAGTCTCTTACTAGCTAATTTACATAGCAGTTTTCCTTTGTAGGTCTACAGGTATGCTGCAAAATCCCCTAGTGGGACAAAAAAAAAAAAAAAAAAAAAGATTTCTTTTGGAGCACAGCTAGGGTACAGACTGTAGACTGCTGTTTGTAGTTACCAGATCAGTTTAGTGTTAAATCTAAGGAGACCAAGTTAAAAACTAACAATACCAAAAAGTGTACATACATCCTCTCATATTTTCATGGGGAAACACCACTACTTAACAAGACAGAAATGACTCTTCTACATCTATGTTAATTATGGCAAATCTCCCTATAACCCTCTGAACACGACTACAGTTCAAGCATGCTGCCTAATTGGTACTAAACACATTAAATCCCAACCACAAACTGTCAAACTGGATTTTGTCAGCAGCCCCGATGGAGCCAGATGTTGGAAGTTTTTTCCAGCAACAAGCAGATTCTACTCTTGCCAGACTCCTGCAACAAGGGAATATTTTAAGTTTGGCCCAAACAGACCAACTGTATGACATTACTGACAGAATGTCAGACATCTGTAAATACACATATTTTTGTCATCACAGATACTGAGGAACTTTTATTTTTTATTCTAAACACCAGTAGTAAATGGTAGTGCTGTAAATGGCACGAACTGCTCCACCATTTGTCATAAAGCAAGCATACAGACAATGAACTTTGACCACCAGGAAGATAGAGGAAAGATCCACAAAAAATCCCTGACTTATTTTTTCTGTTTATAGTTATCTTGTAACTGATGTTCTCTTCTGGAGACAGGCATGTTTGCAACTCCTAGCTATAACTGGATATAGATTAATTGTGTACCATTACCTGTTCTTCGAAGCCCTACCTTCCCTCCTCCAGGCTTATGTCTTTTCCAGCAATGACCTGTGAGCCACAGAGACTGCCAAAAAATTGCCACAGATCTGTCCAAAAGACATCAAATAAAACAATAACTTCTGATTCCAGACACTGCAAGAGATTCTACTTCTTTGCATGCCAGATGCTTGCGAAAGAAAAGGGCTTGCCTAAACCATCGCTCTAGCAGCTCCACTTTCTTCATTAGCTCTCCTTTCTCCTTTAAGTCACCCCAAGTTCACGTCCTCTTTCATGCCTGGACTTTTACACTTTACATGGGAAGAAGGAAGCTTATGTGGTTAGAAGGACTATCGTTCTAAGGCAGGCTAGAAGTACCTAAAAACCTCCCTCCTCAACTCTCCCGAACTCCAGGTTCTATTGTCTTACCCTTCCTTTGTCTTGCGTGGTCAGGCAGTCAATTCCAAGATGGATATGGACCTTTTTGCCCTTCATAGCTCTTCTGCTGGAACTGGCCAAGTGAACTGGAGAGTAATCTCCAGCAGATGGACAGCAGCAACAATGGGAAGAGGACAGAAGCTGCTGCCTGATTGTGGCATTATCTGGTCACAGCTTTACAAATTCCTGCCTACTATTACAATACCAGATACTATTAGTAAGATGACTCAGTACAATACTGTAAACTGACCCAATTCTAAACATGAGTTCTTCAAGGTTTTTTTCCAAATGCCGCCCTCACTGTCTTTGCTGCAAAGAGAGAATGCACATGATTTTGTCCTTTTAAGTCCATCATCTATTTATATTTTCAGTGCTATCTCTGCACAGCAGCAGACTGAAACCAACCTATGCTGCTCCTCTAGATTTTTGTTTCTATTTCCTTTAAATAAGGAAAGCCATGACTGAGTTGGCAAGGCATAATGATGGGTTTCAGAATCGCTGATCCTTCTTTTGCCAAGCGTTTCCTCAGAATTTGTTTTGGTGAAGTATGTTGTATGTTGACTGATCCCACATCATGTCATTTAGTTTTTTATAAAAAGTTGAGGGAGGGGGTGATGTGCTGTTAAACTGAAGGCAGAAACTTTCAGATTTTGGCTAACTGAGAGGTTGTTCTTCATGACAACGTGGACACAAAGATGAGGGTCATTTTCTTCTATTCTATTTTTTGTGAAGCAACATTCAGGAGGCTACGTGTTGCATAAGAACATTTAGAAGCTATACTGAACCAAATTAAAAAGCCACTGAATGCAGTATCCTGTTTGACAACAGTCAGGAACAGGTACTCTTTGACAGGCACAAGAAGAGAGAGACTTGTCACAATACTCTGCCAACCACCACCTATTTGCAGTTCAGGAACTTTCTCTGCCAGCTACCATTGTGCTAAGGAAACACATCAAAAAGACTGCAACAGCATGCAACATTACAGCATCACCAAAAGTTTTATATAAAACTATTTCCAACAATTTCCTCATTCTAAGAGCACAGTTCAAGGTTCCAATGAAAGCGTTAACTATTTAGAATGCAAAGAGCCATCTAAGGGCCCAGATTCACCCATGTAACCTTTAGTAGTAAATGCAGTAATGAAATTTGTCATGGCAAGAGTTAAATTTTGTCACAGAGATGGTTAGGTTAGGGATGCAAATCTCAGAATACCAAACCATATTTAAAGCAAATGTCTTATTGATATGCTTCAACCTCAAATGTCACATGCATTTAATACAATTCTGATTGGTGAGCTGCCAGGTACTCCAGAGTCAAGACAGCCCAGCATCTTTTTGTATCATTCAACATCTATCTATTCAGTGGTGAGTCTCAGGTGGACAAAGAAACCCTTATATCGAAAAACCCAAATCATCAGCAAGTCTAAAAAAACCTTGGTGCTCAAAAAAAAAAAAAATCACACCACCATCTTGCATGATCTACTACACAGGGATCAAAATGCATTACCTGCACACATTCAGCTATACAACCAATCCTTAATGAACTTACTCCTCCTTCCCCCAAATCTTCTTTTCACATTCTTCTAGAACACTTATCCTGAAATACTTTACCTTCAGCCGAGGTTTGCTCAACTTAAGTATGGGTGAAGCGTAGAAAAAAAATAATGGTAAAAACATTTGAAGATATTCTTTATCCTGACCAGTCTAAAATATGGGAGGGGGGGAGGGGCAGAGTGACATTCAAAAGCTAATGAGATAAGAAAGAAAAAAAAGTCAGCAAAACTGGAAGACTGGAGGAAAAACTCTTCATTTTGTTTACTTTTCACAACTGAAAGCACCTTGCTTTGTCAGTTGAATGGTTTTCCCCTGTGGTCAGGCTTCCTGTTTGAGTCTTTCACACAGAAAACCCCTTTCCCCCTTCTTACTAATAGGGATGTAGGTGTCAAGAATGCCAGAAAAGCGTACAGGAGACATTAAAGATCAACTATGTTTGTTTATCTAGTGTATACCTTTCCTTCCTCCTACTCAGTTTTACATAGGCATTTTAGTTAGAGTGGAGAAATGAAAGGGTTAAACATGGAAAACAGACTCCACCTCTGGCATTTGAAGAGAAAGCTCTCCATAACCTTTCTCCAGTTCAGTCTGGTTTATCTGCACACATCAAAATGAAGAAGTGACCTGTCACGTTCAGAAACAGTCATGCCTGTCTGCCTAAAAGAAAACCTAACACAAGTTTGCAGTTAAACAATCCCTCTTTTTATCTTTTTGTTTCTGTCATTCTGCTATGCCTATTTTTGTCTTTTCAAAAGTTGAGCTCCTGCTCCATTATTTACAATGAGCATAACTTTTGGAGACCACTTTTTCAGTCTCTTAGCGTACGCCTACAGGAACTTATAGAGGGAGCAGAGTGAACTCTCTCCACGCTGCTGGGAAATAAGCCAACTCTGATTCAGAAGCAATGCAGTTACACTTACACTGGAGAGAAGGCTGAGCCTGAATGACCGTCCTACTTCTTAGCGGAACTATTTTCCTCACCTCAGTAACATACAGCTTCATGTAAAATCATCTTCTACTTCATGTGACAAGGTAGACTCAATTTAAAAGCTAATTTTATTTGACAAAATCTATTCCTTTGTGTAAACTGGTCTAAGTCTCCTCTCTCACCATTCCTGCTCCTTCACAGTGCCTGAGTAGGTGAGGTTAGAAAGAATTAGGATGGCATTACCATGGTATGTGCAAAACAACAGTTACACTAACAACTGATGAGTTACTTAACATTTAAATATAGTATTTTCAATGGTCCTTCATTATGTTACTGTAAAAGATTTCTCAGGTAAGGGAAGACTTAGATTTCCAATGTTATGGTCAATGCTACGCTTTATTTTAGCGTCACACAAGTGCACCTTTTTCCGAACTACAACAGAACAGGGTCAAACAAAGACCCTTCCAACAGACACGTGGGCAGGGGTATGTTCTTTAATGTATCCATACTTGCAATTCAAACTTAACTTTGGGTCAAAGGATACCCTTCTACTTCCTAGATAATACAGCTTTATTTAGCTTTCACTGTCCTGTTCTTCTGTCAACCACCACAACAAAATGATTTTACCCAGAAAGCTAACAGGAAAGAAATGCTTGCTAAAATACTAAAGTACTAGCACAAAACTTTTGTCTGAAATCCCAATAGTCATACTTACCTGTCACTGTCAGAACACAACAATCTCCGGGCTGCCCTGATGGTTTTAGTTATGAGAGGAATCGATGAAAATCGAAAAGTCACAAGGGAAACTTCTATTTACTTCCCAGGAAGTTAAACTATTTTGTATTGAACATAAACCCTAATCCTGCCTTTCTCCATGCCCTTCCAAAATGCTACCCTTCTGTGGATGCATACATACTCTCAGCCCAAGATATTTAACTCAATGGGATTATCTGCATGAAAAAGCTTTTTCTGTGCTCAAAAGCCTGTCTGATCAAAGCTACAGAAACACTTGTTTACCTTCTTCACTTTTCAGGCTTAGATTCATCTCTATTTATGTATTTGGCTAAGGTATGGCTTGAAAATAAGATTTTAAGCTTTATAACAGGATCAACTTATATGCACATGCTTGTATATGGAGGATCTTACCCCCGACCCTTCCCACCACTCCAGGTTTTCATTCAGAGAGTCCTCTTCTTCCCTCACAAACATTATCCCCGTAGTGCCTCAACAGGCCTGGCTACATATAGAAATAGTAAAACTAGATCATTCCCATCATAGGCAAAATTCCACTGAGCTTCCCGTTTGTGTCAGAGCACGGTATTCTCTACAGAAACTTTGAAAAATAGTTCATAGGTTCCCTAATACTGCAACTTTCCCTTTGTTCTACAAAGTCTTTAGACAAAAGGCCAGAAGTCTTAAGATAAATAACTCAAGAAGGGTAGAGATGATTTTTTTCTATACAAATCTAAAAACATTTTGGAAAAAGTAACCTTATTTACACAGAAACAACAAATGCACAGTTACCATGAACTTGCCCTCATTGTTTTACCTTGGGCGCTGGAGATGTCAGCATATGAAAACATTTTCTACAGCACTTCTGGTCCCGACAATACCTGGTCTTTCCAAATATTCTTAAAGTTCTAACCAGACGAAAAAAAATCTTGCAATAACATAATTCATTGCCTTTCACAGAACTTTCCTGAAAGATACCAAGTTTCAACCAAAGAATAGTGAATGCATCATGCTGAGTTAAACCAGGTATCTAGTCTACGTTAACTACAGATGCGTACAAAGCTTCAGTTTGCTTATTTTCAGTGTGATGAAAGATCACAGACAAGACACCTGGGCTTCAGTCCCTCTACAGTAAGAGGGATGAAGATACAGAGGAAAAAAACCTCCCTTTCCTGCAAAGTAATAATTCTCCAGGGCAGAAATTGAGGAGATGGGTTATTTTGCAAGGTGCTGCTCTCATACTCTGGCAGTAAAAGGCATGAGGGGGGAAAGCCCAACTCCAGAAGGGACACATGCAGAATATTATTTACTCCTACACTGAGATGCCTGCTCAGAGACAACAACGTGATGTCAGAGACAAAATGCCTAGAAAAGAGATTAGCATCCAGGCTGGGGTTCATAACAGGACACTGAATACCAGGATGCCCAAATCGACTTGTCAGTGGGGAAGGCCAGGACCAACTTTACTTGAAACTTGCTCTTACATGTGTTTCAGAGCTAAGCTCAGGGCCTCACATAAGTTCTTCTCTGAAGACAAAGCTAGTACACTAAGACTCTGAACTGAGAACAGAAAAGGAGTGCTTGATTATAAAGAGGAAAAAGCCAGCTGAAAACAAATGAATTTAATATAAGAAGGGAAGAAAATAAAAAAAACAATGAAGTGGCAGTTTAGATCCCTGTACAGAAGGTACGTCAGTGTGGTCAGGCATAAAGACCTACACAACAAGTCCTCCTGCACTGAGCCAGCAGGGGACAAACCAGTCCAGAGGCTGGTGGCCAAATTAGTTTAGACAATGTTTCCCTGTCTCCTGGAGATGCAATACGTGCACAGTTTAGGCTAATATGCATAGCAGTGTCTAAAGCCAGACACTCCCCTACCTGTCCAGAGCACAAGTAGAGTTACCCTACATTTGCCTGAATCTGCCCACGCACTCAGGCCTTCGACGTGAGCTTCCAGGCATACCTGTCTGCAACTTCTGCTGCGCAACCAGGCCAGTTAAAATGAAAGCGAGTCCGCTCTGACCTAAGGGAGAGGTTATAAATGTAACTTTAACACAATGGCCAAGCATTTATACCATATTCTCTTCCCTGCCCGGTAAACTTACATATTCATGTAGCTTTTTTTTTTTTCTTTTTTAATTTTAACACATTGAGAAATATCCAAATTCTCTCATTCACAGGTATATCCTTCCTCTTGGAAGATGTGAACTGCTGTTGAACAAGATGCCTTTTCCCCCTTCCCTAATGTACCTTTTTCCACTGTAACCTAATACACAAAGGGTATGTGTGCAGGTTTAAAATATAACATGCATGCACATGCAAAGCTACAAAGAATTATTTAGCAATTGGGTTTTTACTTTCCTGGATGATTTTCAGAGACGCATGAAAGGTTTTTGTCTTTAAAAAGATATCTTTTGTTTTATCTTTTTTGAATTCAAAGTATTGAAACCAGCTTTCCCATATTAGATGGAGGTGTTAAGAGTGTTTACATGTGAGCTGAAGCACTGAATCTATACACAGATCTTTAGGGGAAAGAAAATTTAGATCTTCTTTAAATACCATTTGTCACAAAACCTATTCACTCAGTCACACAAGCTCATCTTGTAACTTAATTTCACTAGGTCTAAACATCAAATCCTTTATAAATAAAAACAGAAATTTGGCTCCTTTAGAGACACGAAAAATAGCAGGAAGATACCGGATCATTCCTCCTTATTCACAGAAAAGCTTTAAATTAAAAGGTTTCCTGAAAATGTGCAAACTATCTTAAAAATTCACACCTTACTGTGGCAGATTCTTCTCTAGTGGAAAGTTTCTATTGGTAGAGACTCTTTTTACAAGCTTAAGAGTCATGAGAAGTACTGCTCCTCCACGAATCTCCAGAATCTTCAGAGCATAAAAATGCCGGAAGAGTTGCAGAACTCATCCAGAATGAAAGGAGCTGAAAAATTCTGTCATTAGCACAGGAACTGTTTTCACTTCATGTTTTTGGCAGTAGTGAAATAGACTATAAACACTTCAACGCCTGGCTCAGGAATAGCAGCAGACTCCTCCATGGTTTGTATTATTGAGACAAGCACAGAAGGGCAGGTTCCCCATGCAGCTGCGCAAATCTCTGGCCGCTGGCACACAGGGGGCATGGCAAGGCTGCCCACTGGCACCCTTAGCTTTCAAACCCACTCCAGCACCACAACTCACAAAGCCAAGCTGGGCTCCCAGAAAGACAAAAATCAAGAACACACTGCATCTACATAACACAATGCATGGGCGGCATTCATTACTGCAGAACCAGAAACAATACACATTTGTCAGTGCCGTGCTGCACTTGCATTAATACGCCCCATGAAGAGGCAGTATGCTCAGCACACGGCTCTCCCGCGTTGGGCCCTCCAGGGTTCTGGCATCTTCACGCAACTACCATCTATACCTTTTGTCCAGTGACTAATGCAGATTTCACAAGCCAGCCCTGGAACAAGGACTAGCCCAGGACTCCGTCCTGCTGCCATCACTGGGCTGGAGTCGCACCCAGTCCTTTCCCTGGTCTCAGGACTCCTGGAGATGAAGGAAAAGCTGAGGGCGGCAAGAGCGCAACTCATTCTCCACCAGTTAGAGCACTGTCCTCGGAAATGAGAAATGCAGGTCTGAGTCCTCCTCAGTCTGAACTGAGGCCCCTTAAATCCCAGGCAAGTGCTCTAACCTGCTCATGATCTCCTCTTCCAAATATGTTTCCAGGAAAAAGGAGCCAGAGGGTTTTTTTTTTTTTTGTTTGGTTGGTTTTTTTTTTTTTTTTTTTTTTGTCTAGGAAGGCTAGACATGGACTCAATATACAGTGGGCATCAGATCTCAGGACAAATGCCCACCTGGACCACGAACCAGAAACCACCTTCCACACAACATGCTAGGCTCACTTTTGAGAAGGCAGAACAGTTAAACTGCAAAGACTGTGGGACCTTTACCAGAGAAAGCTTTGGGCCCAAGTGCAGTTTGAAATGGTTTTGGTGGATAATCTTCTTGCAGGAGGACCACTTAAAGGAAATGAAAGTATCCTTTTAGATTCATCTTTGTGTACCCCTGACTGACATAACTCTTCAGTAGCTATATGCTTTAATTGCTAATTATTTTACATTAATATATCCCACTCTCATTCTCTTACCAAAAGTTTCCTCAAAAGACAGAGCAAAAGCCTGCATACATTGTTAACACTTTACAAGCAAGTCCAGGTATAAGTAGAACCTTTCCTACACCTCCTAAGAAACTTTCCTTAGTTTTGTGAGAAGCCTCTCAGTCAGAAGTCAGACTCAGAAAATATTTAAACACATTTTTTTAATGCAGAAGAAAGTGTTAGAGGCTCTGGTGAACAGCTGGCTCTGCAGCAGAGCCCGAACTTTTTCTTTTTCCTATGGCTTCTCTGTTCAAGAAGATGCCCCAAAAGACACCACACATAGGTACAGTCCAAGCCAGAGGAACTCCACTAGCGTCAAGGACACCTGCAGATCTCCCAGGAATCCTCCTGTCACCATCCAGGACTCCAGAATTTTAAGGAGAAAGAAACAAGGCTTATGGGGAAGGAGGAAAGGACATGAGAAATTCAGCATAAGCGTCGCTGCCGTGGTGGTGCTATCAGCTGCGGCGTTCACCAGGTCAACATGATCTAGGAGCCTGTGCTGCAGTGACAGCATCTCTGGGCCAGAATTGACTGTGCTTTAATGCAGGCCTGGGAAAGGGAAGAGGCTGACAGGCACTTTGCAGGCCACATACTTTGTAGAAAGCCCTGGGAAATGACATCCCTTTATTGCTTGGGGCTGCTCCAGGATGGTGCCAGGATACCACTGTCAGCTGCTCACAAAGAAGGTAAGAGCTGCAACACCGCTTGGAGAGGGAGAAAGACCCAGCTGCTCTCAGCCCTGACATTTAGCAAGCACCAGCTACCCTAGCCCACAGCTGGTGTTTGGCTAGCTCATATTTACACAGCAACTACTTACTCTGTTACAGGGCTTCACCTGCCACTTAAATCAACTCTTTACTTTGCATCAAGATTTCTGAACCCAAGGTGACTACAGGCTGCCAGGTCAGTAAGAAGATAGCAAAACTAATGCTTTAACACTATTTCCTCATCTATTCTCCTCTAGCTCTGCTACTGCAGCTGCTGTTTGGCCCTCCTATTAGAAGGAATTTACAGAAAGGGTTTTCTGACATAGCTGGTAGTTGGACTCTGGCTCAGCTTTATAGTCCATCTGTTGCACACACCTGGCTTGGCTGTTCCAGGAGTTACGAGCATTTTTGTACAGAACAGGACCTTGCAGCAGAGGTTTTTGCTGGTCACAACCACCACCACACACTTTGCCTCCAAGCTACGCCACTTTCTAGCAGCCCAGATCTGCCTGAAGGTCACACATGATTTTCTAGAGCTCTATTTTCATAACGTCAGTATTCTGTTAGTTAGCTCCTATCTTAAAGGATCATTGGGTCATTTATACACCACCACCCCACCCCACCCCAAAAAAAACCACACCAGAAGTCAGAGAAAAGGTGTATGAGAATGAATAAATTGCATAAGGGAGAGAAGCTCAGAAAATTTAATGGGAAAGAAGCATAGTGCTGATTTTTTTTTTAAGGCTATTACAGAACTGCTATTTTCAGTTACGATTTTTGTAAGTCCCTAGAGTCTCTGTTGTACAGGGTTGGAATGAAAAACCCTTGTGGGAGAGGACTTTACTGCCTCCTAAAGCTCCTCATCCTCATGCAGAGTTCCTTCAATTTACCAGTTCATGACTAACCCTCTTCTCTAACAGTCACCTGGTTTGTTTACTTTTAGCTGCTGCTACCACCACCTCCTCTTCCCTGACCTGCTAAAATTAACATTGCAAAAGCCTTAAACAGTCTTGAATGAGAATTAGTGAACACTCCATGTAAGTTGTAGGATGCATGCATGCCCACAAAACACACTGGCAGCATGGGGACCGGAGTGCTGATATCAGCTATTATCAGGTTAGCTGCAGAACTGTCCTCCACAACCAGTCACGAACTGTAACACAAGAAGAAAATTTCCTGCAAGGAGGCAAAAAAACCAGAAGGGTATCGCCTGTTGTTTTGTCTTTCAAATGCAAGAGCAGCAAGTTTGTTTGCTGTTTAGATACAATCAGATTTCTGAGCCAAAGCACTGGAAGTTAGCTGTCATACAGCATGGTGTATAGGATAATAGCTGTTCACTTACTTGTTCAACTGTATCAAGTGACATATGACCCAGGAGGACAAATATCATGAACTATGCATAGGCAATTTTTAAAAAACACTACTGGCCTTAGCATATCAATCCAGTTGTTCCAATTCAGTAGCTACCATCCAAATCTGAACTCTCAGTTAGCATCAAGGTAGTGTTCCCATGCATTAAAAAAATAAAAATAAAAAATAAAAATAAAATATTGCAGGAATGCAAAGTCCTTTACCAGTGGAGAATTCTGATGGCTACAGCTCCAAAACAAAGACAGTTTTCATACACTTCCATTCAGAGTTTCCAGCAGATTAAATGCTTTGCACTTTTCAATCAGTTGGCATTCAAACATTATTCTACAAAACTAATTCAGTAAACCTCTACTCCAATATTCCAGTCTCACTATATTCAACACACATTTTTAACATTCCTATAATACAACTCAGAGGGACCCATTAGATTACACAGATTTTTCTGTACAGGCAGGAAAGCGCCTTTAACCCTTTTAGCTGGAAAAGTCAGAGAATCTACTCCCTTGTTTAATATGTCATTACCTAAGATCCCTTCTTTCTCGTACCTCATCCTCTTGTCAATCTGAAGTTTAAAATCCTCACACATTTCCAGACACATTTTATTTGCATTTACAGCTATGCAATGTGCTAAGCAATTCGTCTCCATCTTCACCTCTCCAGGTTTTTAGACCGACTCTTCACTACAGATGAAATTCATCTGTCCTCTTAGATGAGATATTCTCCCTCTGCAGACACCTGCTTTTGTCTCCAGTGACTATTCGCCCTAGACTTCCTCTATTGCTTTTGGAGTGTACAGTTAGGAGTGGAGGTGTTTTACTGAAAACACTACAGAGCCAAACTGCACTTTTTACTTGTGCCTAAAGACTGAATGGAGTTTGGAGAAGACTAACAGTTTGCCATTCCTGTAGCCAGACACTTGCAGCAGTAAACTGATACTGATTTGCAGTTGTACTGTAGTGTACATGTACACTATACATATTATACAGTTGGGAGGAAATCTCTCCTTCTTCGACCTCCTGGCTATATTATAAAATGTACCTATAGATAAGAGGTATAGAAGAGGCAGAAAGAAACGTAGAGGATCAGGCTGACAGTGATTAGAAAACTGCTATGTTAAAAAGCAAATCCATGGAACTTTAAATATTTCCCACGCTCATTAGCAACTGCTTTGATTTCTGTACACCTAATTGGAGGAAATGGAATAGGAGGAGGTAGCAAACACTTAGTTATATGAAAATACAATTCTAGAAAGATGTCTTTAAGGAATTCTATGTTTAAAAGAAAGTAGTATGCAAATACAGCTGAGTGACTAGTCTTCTTTAAAAAACATCTATTGGAGCACTTAGGAAGAAATTATGATTTAGGAAGAAAAATAGACTTTCTTCCAAGCGCAAATTAACATAGAAAAAAGTACATTTTAAGAATGCTTCTGTTCACCATCAGTTCCCTTTTAGGAGGGAAAAAAAAAGAAATATTTCTAGTATCAAAAAAATATTAAGAGAGAAGAAGGAAGAGAATTAGAGAATACAGAAATCATACCCAAAAACTGAGCTCCTACTTCACTCCAACTGATAAGCACAGCTACATATTTTAGCCCAAAATTTTGAAGGGGGGAGTAAGGAAAGGGCTTAATTGTGCTTATTTTCTCTACCAGTTCACCATTCTTTCTCTTGTACGTAGAAAGTTGCAACCAGCTAGCCAGGACAAGTCCACCACTGCAGCTATGGCAAAGCAAAAGAGCTCTTGATAGCAGCACAGGCTGGAGTCAGGCTGACCCACATCACCCATCCGAACAACCCGTATGGGCCTGAACCTCTAAACCATCTGCTCAAAGTTCATACGCGCTGCCTCCTCAGCAGCAGGAACGGGGAGCTTCGTTACCACTAATCTTACAGTTTGTGATAAAGGTCTGTGCAAAAGAAAAAGATTCAGCTGAAGGTGGTAAAATGATTGATTAGATGGTTTTCAAACTACAGCATGAAACCAAAGAACGAAATTATTCACAAAAATGCATGCCACAAGTAGTCACTTTAACCACATATGAAGGACTGGAAGAGGATTCACCAGCAATGGAAATGTTTGAGAACCATACACTGTGGGGTTTTTTTGTTTTTTTCTTAAATTAGTTCAAGCTAGAAATCAATTCTGGGAAGTCCTACTGTTTCTGTTACACATCTCATTACATTAGGAGATCACAAAGGTCCCATCTAGTCTAAAAAAAGCCAACTTAGTAACAATAGCATCTCTGGGGATGTAAGGAGTATATGGTAACTTTGTACCGCACAGTTAAATAAAGAAGTCAAGTAAATTACTAAAAGCAACAAGGCAAGCCAAACAGAGCATCTACTTTTTGCTTTATATACCAGTCATGACACTTCTTCCAGGTATCAGCAGATATGTTCACTATAAATTCTAGCTGAGTACCTTCCACACACAGAGAAGGAAGAAATATTGCAAAAGGATAGATGTGTCACAGAAGATTAATTCCAAGTGCTTGAGAATATGCTGAAGACAAAACACAAGCCTTAAATTATTATTACTAGATTACAGATTCCAGTCAATAACTATACTATATTATTATTTTTACCCCTAAGAAAACATTTGACAAGCTTTGATCACATAAAAACAACCTTCATATTCTTAAATTCAAAAATAACCTGTTACAATGACCATTTAGGGAAGCAATTGAGCAATAACTCTAGTTGATTTATTATAGAGATTTTCTTCTGTCAAATTAAAGGAATGTTTGTCTTCCATTTTCGCTGGGTTTGATTCAGCTATCCTGTCTTGCAAGTCAGTAGCTCAGACCTGCCAAAATACAATCTCAAAAACCTTATGAGTGCCTCTAGCTATGAACAATACTTTCATACACACACACACACACACACACACACACATATATATAAAAATCAAGTACTCTTGAAATCTACAAATACTCTTTGATTATCTGTATTTCCCATACTGTTAAAAAGGTATTTTAAGATGCATTACTTGTTAGAACAGCTGCCAAGGAAATGAATTGGTTGCCTCTTTAGTAGTCCCTTATTTCTCACAATTACTACCAGACAAAAACACCCACTTTAACCACCATGAAGGATTTAATTAATTCCATGATAACATAGAGATGTCAACATTAAGATTTCAAATAAGCAGCTTCTGCCATGTAGTGAAGTGCATAGTAAGGAATTGTAGCACAGAAAAAAAAAATTAAGTCACCCAGTTACCTTGGAAATGCCTTTAAAGCTACTTCTAGAGAAATGTCAGCCCATATGTGTTATCCATGCATCAAACACACCTCAGAACTCAAGTGCCAACTTTTGCAGGTTTAGAGAACATACTCTCGGTCTTATTTCAATAGACTTAAGCCATTCCAGTTCATAGAGCACTATTTTATACTTACGCAAAAAGTGTTTCTCCAGTAAGGCTATTTCCAGGTGCCCTTTGATCTCATTCAGTCTGTCAGACTCCGTTCTGTTAAAATCCTGGACTCCTGAAGCCATGATGATGGTCCCTGGACCAGCCTACAAGAAAGCCAGAACACACTGACAGCTCAGAGGCACTTTTTTTCTTTTTTGTCATTCATATACATCAATTTACTTCTGTAGCAGCAAACATCCATGTGAAGAACGTGCAAGCATCAACAACTCACCATGCCTCTTATTCAGCATTAAATTACCAAAATGAATCAACGAAAGCTAATCAAATCCACAGGAACTCTCCTGCACAGGTTTACAGAATGCATTTGCGCAGACCTCAGGGAGTTTAGAAAGCAAAATAAATAAATAGATAAATAAATAAATAATCCCCTTACCAGTTCTGCTGCATGATCATTTAACCTTTCTCCTGCTGATTTAAAGGCACATGTATACAAGCCCTTTCCTCCCCCCGTTCAATGGTCAATGCAACATTTTACACAAAACTGTGAAGCTAGCAAAAGAAAGATTTTTCTGTATTTCACTGACGTATTAGGAAACACATATTGTATACCTTAATATCAGTTTATACAGTGTGTAATTCTGAAGATTGCAGTCTTTGTGCAAGAAAGATGAGAGCAAGGAAGCCTGCTTGTTCTGCTCAAGTTGGTGCCCAAAGGATCATCCTGGAAGGCTGAGGGAGGGGGAGACAGGAAACTGCGTGTCTAGACTGATTTATTATCGTCACCAACAGCACCCCCCGCATGAACTTGGCACTCAAAATACGGCAAAATACAAGAAATGAAGAACGGCATGCCTCATCACAACAGTAGTGACCACTGTCACCTCCACAAAGTGAGCATGGGGGGGAAAAAAAAAAAAAAGAATGTACGCAGCAGAAGGTAGGTGAGCTATTTTCCATAAAGCGTGTATTTTCAAAAAGCAGGGGAAGGGCTGGGTGAGGGCATCTCTTTGGTAACGGTTATTTAGGTGCTGCACGTGGTCCCAACTAGTTATGAACAGCTGGCCAGTGAGAAATCTAGGAACTTCTCCAAAAGCTTACACTCAAAACTTAAGTGCTAGATTACAAAAGCTTACATCTAGGAAATAATCTTATGACAAAAAGGGATTTTTTGTTGTTGTTGCCATCCTCTCCACCGCCCTTCCTTATCTCTGAAAGCACACAGGAACTGTGTTGCTTTCAAAAGTCAGCTTACATACACTTAAACATGACAATTTGAATTACATACATACATAAACTCAGCTAATTTACATGAGAGTTAATTAAAAGACATTTTCAACATTCTAGGAAGGATGTACAGCAAGCTCACTGACAGCAGAGTACTTTCACTGCTGGGAAAGATTTGCACTTTTTAAATAAAGCAGTGTGGAGATATCCATTAAACATCTGTTTTCTTGCTCAAGCTGAACAGCTGCTGAGTTTAAGCCTTCAGACTTGTCTATCCAGGCAAATTAGCACCCAATAAGCATTTACTGCATGACATTTACCTGGCACCGTCTCCCCACCTGGGCTTGCTGAACACAGTGCCAAGCAGATGCTATTTCCCGTCCCGAAAGCAGCACAGCAGCACACCCACGCAGCAGGCTGCCAACGCTGGCCAGCCCCGGTGACAAGCCGCCGCCGTGAGCAGCCCGTTTTGGGGCTAGCACGAACATCTCTGTGCCAAGCCACGGCGGACGGGGAGAGGGCCCGCGGCAGCCCTCGCCGGGGAGCTCCTCCGCACAGCGCCCCGATCTCCCATCCGCACATGCTTCTGGCCCAGGAGGTGCAGTAAGACATGCTGTTTACAACTGCTTAAGCCACTGCTGAAAAGCAGAGTGTCAGCTGTGTATTTTTAGACGAGCACAGGATGGCAATTAACCTCTGTGTTTGTTTCTTATCTATAAAGCCGGATCATATTTTACTCGGTTACGGAGCTGCTGCAAGATTTAGTGTTATCACTTGTTATCAGACGCTCTGAGAAGCCCAGAGGAAGGCGCGACAGAAGTCAAACAGCAGCACCCTTACAACGCACTCTACAGACAGGCAAAGGGTTATAAAAATACAGATTGCTGCCCAGACATTAAGCACAACTTTCTATGATTTAAGTGAGTTTCATACAATAGGTAGCTAAACACACGAGGCAGAGGTAAGCTGTCCTTCCTCCCCTGCGCCCATTGCCGGGGAGTCAGACTGCGCCAGCGCGGAGCTCCACATTCGGAGAAGAGGGACAACGGGGGCAACCTCTGCTCCCAGCGTGCAGGAGCTCACAGGGAGCTGTCTAAAGAAGCATTGCCACTGTGAAAACAAACAAGTCGCATACAGGTGAAAGAGAAAGATGTCGCACCCATCAGGAACACTCACTAGCTTTGCATATCAGCTAGCGGTTAGATACCACGTGCTCGGATACTTCAGCCTTACTGCCACAGACACACTACTCCTTCCCAGACAGTCCCGTGCTCCCAGCCCTGTGCACAGCGGTGAGGACAGGAACACAGAGACTGAGGTGCGGGAGGACATGAAGAAGGGGCTAGCAAATATATAAGCATATTTAAATTTTCATTCTCACTGAAGTTACTCAAGGTATTCACCCTAAGAGGGGTTACATTTCAGAAATCCATCATGACAAATCAGCTCTGCTTCTGCTTCTTCAATGACATTAAATCATTAGTTAAGTAAAGCCCAGGATATCCAAATGTGCATTTTATGAAGCAGAAAAGACCAAAAGGTACATAAAACTGGAGGCATACCAATATGGACTCATTTTGAGAGTTTCCAATTGTGCATAGCCGCTAAAGTATTAAACTCAGGAAGTCTGACGTTAGCTGTTAGGCTAAAAATCAGTATGTGTCCATAACTGCACCAATCCAGAGAGGTTACAGTGACCTTCTATGTTAGGAGAAAAAAAAAAAACAAAAACCTAAGTTAAAACATTAGGCTGCTTGCTAAGAATACTTGCTGTTTATAACTAGGGTCAAGATAATGCAAGTACTGTCTAATAGTAAAATAGTTTAACCAGAATAGTGAGATACACAGTCATATAAGTTTGATGAATAATAAAGCATTCAATTTACAAAAAAAAAAATCAGTAAAAATTAGTGACACTGTAGGGTATGATCCAATGCAATTAAGTGTTTAGAAAGCTGAGTGTGTAGAGGAAAAGGATGTAAGAGGCCTTTAAGCAGGTGGTGGTTTTGTCAGGGAAGATTTTTTTTTCCCCCCACACCAACACATCTTGTTCTGCCAAAAGGTGTTAACAGGCTAAAAAGATAAGGAATAAGGCCAATACATTTGCTGGAGGTCAACTTCTTGGCTCTGAATGAAAAAAAGTACCTCTGAAGTAAGCCTAAGTGGCTCAACTCACATGTTAAGAAAAAATTATCTTGCAATAATTCCAGCATTAAGTGAGTAATGTTTCTCTTTCTTCTGCTGTTTTGTAGGATATTGCTGGCACTCAGATTAGATTAACTAAACCATACTACGTAGATGCCCTTTCTGGTTTCTGTATGACTCACAGTAAAAGCCTTAAAGGCTTCCACCGAATTCTGCTTTTCCATTCCCTTCTGTCTCTCTAGCTTTGACAATATTTGACCCAGGAGCCCTCTTAAAATGTTGGCAATCACTATTACTTAACAAAGAATATGCACAGGATTATGATGCCTAGGAAGCTAGCAAAACGCCATGAGAGTTGAATGTGAAGAGGCAGAGACAGAGGGATTAAAGGAAGGATTTTTGATGATGACAGATTGCCTCTAAACCTCTATCAGAGTTCCTGCTTCAAGCCACATCCAGCTCTGGATCTGAAAAACCACATCCACACGCAAATGTGTTTTTAAACCCATCTGCAGTTCAGGCTTTTCACATCAGCTTCTCTCAACTTGAGAGGCTTCTGCTGCTCCCTCTACACCCCCCAATATCCTGCAAGATCCTGCAAGTCCTGGAATTTTGTTCTTTTGGGCACTGAACACCAAAAACATTGTCACCATACAGTCCTAGTAAAAATTTCATTTCCAGTTTGGTAATTAACCTGTTGAAGAGCAGCAGTTCTCAAATGCAGTAAATATTGGTGCACCACTGGTAAAAAAGGAGAGTTATTTTAGTTGCAATTTGCCTAACATAACAGTTTGACACACTTAATGAGATTCTCCTTCAGACAGTGTCCCTCCCCGCACCTCCCTACCAGCACAGATCCTCACATTGTACGAATAATGCCCATAGCGTATTATACGTTTTAGATTATTTTCTTCAGATATCTACATCCTAGGAAATTAGGTCCACTTCAAAAAATATACATAAAATTAAGCTTCTAACATCTGCACTCTCTTTCCAAGAGTTTGGAAAATTAACCTGATAAAAATGGTTTAGGACAAATGAAACAACACATAGATGACAATGATGCTAATCTGCTTGGTTGATCCAACTCTGCCTCATTGCCTGTTAACAACATCCCCAAGGGCTGGTTTCATTATCAGCCTGCTTCCCCAAAAGCAAGGGAGAGGGAGCAGCGAGGACGTGGCGTGCCAAGCCCCGGGGACAGCACACTCCAAGTCACGGCAGCTGCGACACAGCACAGAAAACAGGTATAATTTCAAAAGAACCAGCTCTACAGGCATTCATCTGAGTAAAGCCAAAAAAAAAAAAAATCTTAAGTAAGACAACAAACTAGAGAGCTTGTTCTATACAGGTCCTATTTATCTGGAATTTCTCAAATGACATTCTGGACAGTTTTTCTTATTTAAAATTAAGAAAAGGTTCACCATGGCTGCTGCATTTACCTGGCTTAAGGAAAGGAAAAAACAACCCAATGATACTTTTAAAGAACAAAAGCATCTGCATGAACAGTTAATCCTTAATGGCTGTTCTGGGAAGCATACCCATATTGGCAATCTCCTAAAACACAGCTGTATTTTGCAAACTTAAAAATAAAAATAAAAAAATCTAGTGCTAGCCAGGTAGCCAGATACTTTAATATCTTAACCGTAGTCTTAGTATCATGCTTTATACCTTCAAATGACTGTAAATGAGGTCACTGATACAGTACTGTTAAAGGCTTAAAATTACAAGTTTCAGGAAAAGCCAGGCTGTGCGGGAACATCAATTAATTTAATATTTTCTGTATCACAGTAACTCAGATTTAATCCTAGCATACAGGCAGGGAACTTGTATAAATAGATTAGACTGCTTTCAGTACAACATGCCAGGTACAAGAGAGCTTTAATTTGCAATTCTCACTGACAGTTTAATACAGGATCTCCACGGGTTTAAACACAAATTTGTTCTTTTCTCCTTTCCCCAAAGAGACTTTGAGCCTTCTTTGTATAGAGTTCATTCATACTGCTTGTACATAGTACTGAACAGTTTCTCACTGTTTTAAAAACAAATCATTTTTCAAATTAAGCATACATAATTTCATAAAACAAAATGACATGACACAATTTATTAAGAGGCAAGGCAAGCCAGCCCCAGCAAATGCAAAGCAAGACTGATTTTCAGGGAAACCTCCTCCTCCTCGAACATGTGGCCTCTTAGCAAACCAAGCTGCAGGAGCAACATTTTAAAGCATTTTAAAGTATAGCCACATACGAGAACTGTGATCTAACAGAAAGCAATCTATGTTGCATCTACAGAATAGGAAACAGAGAGCTGAATAAAGGGGACGTAATTATCGTGGGCAAGCAACATAACATGAATTTCCAATGTCACAAGACAAACAACTACATTCACTTTCAGGGAGTTGGAATAGGAAGTGGCTACCCCTCTCCCCCCTATTTCTTTATTATGTTGTTTTGCCAAAATAATACAGAAGTATCAATACTGCACACAGTGCTGAATGTCCGTATGTTAAAAAACAGATGGCAAACTGGAAAGGGAGGGGGGAAAAAAAAAATCTGCGAAGCCATTCAGGAACTGAAAGAGATGCTTAGCAAAGAGGTCATCTGTTAACCAACACAACTGTCAGGCAATGATATAATTACAGTATACAAGTACCTACAGAAATCTAAGAAAGCACTTACTATCCAAGAAACACCAAGTAGCAAGGGTTTTTAAATCAATGTACGCTACGTATCCTTGAGGTACGCCCAGTGTCTCCCTACATGCTAGGGAAGGGCCTTTCATTCATGTGACTATGCTGTACAGTTCTAATAGATCAAGATCTTTAAGTGGCTAATGGGTAATACACCAGACTGAAAAAAAAAAAAAAAAAAAAAAAAAAGGAGAGAGAGAAGCAAAAAAAAAAAAGTAGAGGAGGCAGAAATGAAGCCCTTGACAAGAGAATGGCTGATAGCAGCAGCAAAGACATCTATGTACTAAAGATGCAGATCAGGAGACTAGGACCCAAATCTTGCATGCCTATGCTCTGCTCTGTATTAAGTCACCAATCTTGCCATTTCAGTTAAACTGTTCTGCACTCAGCTTTTAAGGGAAAGAGTGAAACAACAGAAGTGAAAGACTTACAGGATAGCTCACTCATTCGTGAAAGACATGCAATCTAACTGTGATGTATTCACAAGACTAGAACACACATTTATTTTTGCAGGCTTTAAACAGTTCCCTAAAGGTATTAAACAGAAAGAAATCAACAAGACTAGATTTTCCTCCTCATCCTTGACAACACAATCATAATAGTATAATTTTATATGGCTTACAGATCCTATAAAAGAAAACCACCCCATATAAACAATTTAGATTTGAATTTCAGTCACTGAATTAAAACCAATTCAGGCACAACTCAAATATATGATCTCAATAGGAAACAGACACAATTCCGAATCTCTCTGTTCATGGGAACTCTGCCACTATATCAGTATTTACTCAAATATAGAAGCATTACTTTCTATATTCAAATATACAAGTATTACTTTTTTAGTCTTGGCACCCCTGCAAGGTAGGGGATTATTTCTTCTCCCTTCATTTTATGGATGGGCAGCAGAGCTTAGGGGGGACAGATGTCTGTCAGAGCTAAGTGCTAATCCCCCAAACTTCCCATCTGAAACCTACCCTTTATACTTCAGGCCTCCTTCCTCATACAAATTTGCTTATTTTTTCTAATATCTATAACACAGCAGCTGTTCTCACCCTGTTCA
Source organism: Apteryx rowi (assembly GCF_003343035.1). Classification (NCBI taxonomy): domain Eukaryota; kingdom Metazoa; phylum Chordata; class Aves; order Apterygiformes; family Apterygidae; genus Apteryx; species Apteryx rowi. Next base: position 378,322 of record NW_020450873.1, on the reverse strand, counting down.
AATATTATACCAGCTTTGGAATTCCCTAATATCACAAGCAGAGCAAAATAACAAGTTTGATATTGTTACTCTTTTTTTCCTTCTCTCAGATTTTAAAGAAATATAAACTTAACTACATTCCAGAGAGTTAGATCAGGACAGCCTACTTAACATTATGTAATCAGCCAGAAAGCAACGGTGCTCTTCAGCAGTTTGAGGAAAGAGAACACCACCACAGATGCACAGGAATAAGGCTTTATAACGAGTCAAAACCTTAGGTTTACCAGGTGATACTTTCGGTCATACCATCTTGTACCTACTATCCTCCTACAGAAATACAGAAAATAATACCTAGGCTTTAAGACAGATCTTTCTATAGCCTCTAGCTTGGCCATTAAGGCTGTTCTGACTAGATATACAGGGTATTCCTCACTCTCCTCACATTAATACAACGCCATAAGTTTAATGAATGTAAGCCACTATTTATCTAAGACAAACCTCAGAAAATACTGTGATGCAATGGCTGAATCATAGATTAGTCTCAGAACACACAATACATACATCTTGATAAATCGCGGGACAGATGTCTTCAGTGGAATTAAAAGAGCAAAGGAAAGGCATACAACAGACTTTCTTTGTCTAAGGAGAAGCTTTAAGATATGTATACAAGACAGACTTTTTGCAACACAAAAATTCTTTCTCATTACCACTGGCTTGTTCTATGATCATAAAAAAAAATTCTGGCAAAAAGGTGCATATAAGCCAGATCATATGTGATGCCATACAAGTCAGCTGAAGTTAAAAAAAACTAACAGCTATGAAAAGGGATACAAGTTGCCAATCCCAAAGAAGATGCCTAAAGCTTACACAGTTGATCTTTTAGACTAACACCGCTAAGGAGTGAGCAAGTTCTGTGCTGCTAGAAGCACGATCTTCAGGTAACAGCCTGACCATATTTGGGGTCAAAAACGGTATGGTGTGTTTCTAAAGAGTGAGCACACTCTATTTGGAGTGCAAGTTCTGACTTCCAGGCCACATTCTAGAATACAGGTAAATTGCCATATTGTAATCTAGACTGTACCCAGCAGTCCAAGCTTAAGGAACCACAGCCATTTTTGAACAGTTAAAGCAGAACTGTACCAGTATTTAGCATTTCCTGAAACACTCTCTTAAAAAAGGCAGTTCCACTCAGGTGCTTCTACTAACAAGCACCAAGAGGTTTTAGTAGCTGAAGAGTCTTGCTCAACTCCTGCACGGGGTTAAACCAGCACTGTAACATGGAAGTGTCACTAGACACCACACCACAGTAAAGAACAAGATAGTGTGACCCTCCAGGCTCTAATGAAGGCATCAAAAATCTTATTCCCAAAATGCTGCTATCTTCTACAGTTCTGGCCAGTGGCATTTGAGCAGTTCTGAGTTTCTCTGACTAAAATGCATCTAGAAGCCTTTCATTCGGCTAACAAGCATAAGACTTGTTTGTTAATAGCTTAACAAAACAAATAAAACCAGACAGCATTCAGAAGCCCAAATGCAGGTTAACACCCCCATCAACCTACAACATCTAAAAGCAGTAGCAGGGACAGCGAACCCTAACATTAAGAGATTATTTTGATCTTTCCACAAAATGGAAGCCTATTTACTAGCTTTATCACCAACCCATAAACCTGTGTTAAATCCAAAACATAAGGACCTTCAAAGAACTATTAATTTTTGTTATTTTTCCACCTGACAACTATATAATATAATGCAATGATAGTTAAAGCAAACCAAGTACTTACAGGGTCTCTTAACTCTTCATTGTCTCGGGGTGATGTTCGAGGTATTTTCACTGGGATTTCATCTCCACATTCAGTGTCTGAAGCATTTGGAGACTCTGCTAAATCAAGGAACTCATCTCTCTTGTGACCTCTGAACCTTATTTTGTCCAACCTCTTTAGCATGTTCAGCACTGAACTTTTCTGCTTTACCTTAACATGACGGTTGGAGTCTCTGCAAGAAGCAAGACATTAAGAATACTTTAGAAAGCTTGCAATAAGCTGAAATACACAAACTTGCTTTTAATCATTTTTCAAGACCCTTCCTGCCACAAGAGGAAAAAGATGCTGCAGCTTAGATTTTTAAAAAGCTTTTATCACGATGCAACAGATACATATCCCAGTTTGTTTTCTGGTAGCTGATAATTTACAACGATCTCTGTCCCCCACCCCCATAGTAATTATCACCTCTCTCTCACATCTCATGGCTATTTTTAAGTCAGAACGAGCACAAGCTAACAACCCCACACCCCCAAAAAAGGATAAAAAGTCAGTTTGCAACAGGTCACTTCAAACAAACACACAAAAAGGTCCTGTTGGTAAGTCCACTCTCTTCAACTTGCTGATACTTCTAATCAGACATGAAAGTCCACTAAGCACCGCAACTGACCAAACCCCCTGAAAAATCAGAGCAAAAGAGCAGCATGGCTATCATACCACCATGCTCCTTAAGACTACACAAACTGAGAGTAACAAGGATTTACTGAAGAAAACTACCAGACAGGTCTAAAAGGAAGAACCCATCAAAAATTTAAAAAACTGTTGAAGTTAACCATAACTCATATTCAAATGTACAGTCAAAAATCCTTAAAATTATCACTGCTGACAATCTTGTATATATAGTGAAGCAAGCTCATTGTATATAGTGGTAGCTTGTCAATACACTGCACTGTATCGTTTACAATTTAAAAGGGACCTGCTGAATCAATCTGATTCAATGCTCTAGGCACACACACCATCATGTACCAAAGGTCACAAGCTCCATCTTAAAGGAAATTTAGTTCCTTGATCCCGCCTCTCCTGAAAGTTACTGCTTTGACTAGCAAGTTTGGCAATTTATAACAAGCTAGCCTCAATTTGTTTTTTCCTTTTGCAAACTCTGTTCTTCAGCTCAGGGAGCTCCTTTTCCTCTCACCCCTATCCCCTTGATGAACACACAGATGACGACTGCACGCCTCAGCCTTGAGCTTGCTGGAGCAAGCAAGTTAAGGTTTCTGTGTCTCCTGCACGTGGAGAAGGCCATGCAAACTCCTAGCAGGAGATCATCTGTTTCAGCCTGCGTTGACTACCTCAACACCCATGTCTGCAATGACATATTTCCCTCATTCTACTAAAACAACCTCACCTAAATACATGCTACAGTTGCATTTGTCTTTTTCAAAGCTGTACTACACCAATACCTCAGTTATCCCATGAATACTTAATTCACTGGGGCTTGCCAGGTACCTAGTTATACTATAAATGCAGGCTGGAACTCTAAATATTTTGCCCTGTTTTTAATATTCCATCTAGTGGTTTATTTCCAAAGGAACTCTTAAGACCCACTCTGAACTAAGAGCAACCATTTTTATCAGCACATTTAAACTTCAGTGCTAAGGTCTTTTTTTTTTCTTTTCTTTTTTTTTAAGACTCATCTTTGAGACCTTCCATTGGTATCAGCTGAAGAAAGTTTCCTTCAATATTGTCTGTTGTAATCGTACCTTTACCCAGCTTCTGTAGGCCTTGGAATTTCTCCATTAATCCACATCTTCATTAAGGCATTTAATAAAGTCCTACATGGGTCAACTATCAAAGTTATCAAGTTAAATCAGCAGGGCATCACTTTTGATAAATCCAGACCACATTTAGAACAAAACTCAAAAAGGAAAACACATAAGTCTTATGAGAGAATTGAGAATCAAGACTTTCAGCTGCTCAGACGACTATTACTTCTTTCTTAAATAAAGGTATACAATATTTGCCATCTTTAAGTCACATGATATCACTCAATAATTCAGAATTCAAAGAACTGGGACATGAAATTCTAAGTCTCATAGCAAAAATTTTAGAGGACAAGTTTTTCAAGCCACATACAAACACAATCCATTTTGAGAGTCCACTCTCCCAAATGGTAAAATTTTATTTCGAGACACCTGTTCCTGTTACCATCCTCTTTTCTTCATAGTCAACATGCTCCCTCCTCTCTGTTAAAAACGATGTTTAGCTTCATTGCACACCATCCCAGGAACTGATGCGAGGGAAAGGGAAAGGGACTGGGACCTAGGCACAAGTCACTCCAGGCATATAAATAAAGAGTAAGGAAGAGAAGTTTTGCCTTCAGCTCCAATAGCCTTTGCAAGACTGAATGGAACAGCAATCCACTTTCCAACACAAACCTCATCCCAACAGAATTTTTCTTCTTTCCTTGTAGATTCTCCACTAACTCTAACACTTTCGCAGTGACTATTCACACCAAGTTCAAACCAGAGCCTTTCCTTGAAAATCTGCCTTAGTTTGCACCTCGACCAAGATTTATTAGCACCCTTAGCTTAAACATAGAAGTCTGAAACTAATACAAACCCCCTACAGTGCAGCTGGCAAAAAAAGAAAAAAGAAGGGGGGAAGGGGGAAAAGAGTTCTCTTCCTTTATCAGAGATCCTTAAAGTCGTAGGCCTGCATTAGAGGGAGTCACTTGGGATAACTCACATCAAGGTTATTTTCTATGAACTGCTTTTCTTTAAAGTTCTATTACTTGTCAAAGCTAAGTTTAAAATAGAAACACTTCTTGCTCATTCATTGACTATTTGATGAAGAAACTTGTCAGCTATCACATCCAGAAATATCTCTAGGCCCTACTATTAATAGCAACTAGAGAACAAATGCTATCAGGGAAGTTTAAGCCTCTAATAAGTACTGGCACAGCTATATTGTGCTCCCTCCGCTATCACGGATCTGTATCTATGTTCAACCAGTTTTACATACCATGCCAGTCAGATCTACAGCAAGCAGTTACAAACCAAGTCCATTGTTTTTTTATGTCTTAGCATTTATGTCATCACTTAATGATACAGTTATATGAAAAATAATACGGATGGACTAGTGCAGGACAGCACGGGAGATAGGAAGTCCTAGGCTCCAGTCTCTTCCTAGGATGGTTCACGCATTTTAGACCTAGTCACAGAACAACCTCGTCAACAGATGCACCCCTGAGCCTAAACACCTTTACACTAACTTTTACTAGTGTAACTGATGTTCCTACTTTTAAGTGTTACCACTCGTTCTTAAAAAAAAAGAGAACAAAACAAAACAAAAAAACCCTTGCTTTAAAATTTTAACAGATTAGTCATCTCAATCAGCTTAAATTCTGTCAAGTAGAGGCTAGAATAGAAAAAGAAATATCCTTATAGCCATTATTCTTCTTTTAAAGCATCACTGAGTAGGTTGACCGTTAAAAGAGGAAACAAAGAATCATGTTCAGTAGAAGTACAGGAAGCCACTGTATAGCAGTACTTGCTCATTTGTAATTTAAAAACTGTAAATGCATTTTGTCTAAAAACTGCTTGAGTGTACCAGGCTTCCAGCTCTGTAAGATTACTTACAGTTACATTAGATTTATCTAAGCAAAAAACATGCTTGCCAACAAGCTCCTATAGAAATTCATTTGGCCTCCAGTTAAATGAGCCTTCTAAGACAGGCTGTTTTTACATTAGCACCTTATTCCTGCAACTAACTACTGTTTATTTAAACAACAAATATAGAAACACTTTCAACAGTTTCATGTTCATGATGAATAAAACTTCTCAGAGATTTTGTATTCCAAACAACTTCCACCAAAATTAGATAAGCTTGAGAAAGCAAATGAGTTTTTTTGTAAAACAAAGACAGACTTATTGAAAGATACAATAACTAAATACCCCAAACCTTGCTTCACCCTCACAGATACTTCATCCCCTCACCCTCTCCCAATTAGCCATCCACATTCTGGTTTCACACTGTTTCTAGTAACTTCCCACACCAGCAAAATCAGAAGTGACATATGGTCACTTTTGTATATGTAAAACTCAAAGCGAAAACACAGGCCTGCTCTCCCTCTTCTTTAAAGCTAAATCATAAACAGACAAAAATATAATTATTTTAACTGTGTTCTAAACATACATTCTCACTTCACTGTCAGGCACATGCCAATAATTCTTCTCACTACTACATAACAAACAAGCTACATATAAGAATTGAGTGGTATCATACTTGTAACTGATTAATTTGAACAAAGTAAAATCAAATCCATTCTCCCTAATTCAGATTATTTCTGCATATAAACACTGTGCTATTAATGGAAGGGTCTAGAGATTTTTTTTTCCATGTTCACTTCTATAATGCAAAGTGGGATACAGACAGCCACCAAATCTGCAAGCCTGATCCAAGTCCAACTCAGCCAGATCTAATAATGCTAGAAGATCCAATCATATAATCATACAGTAGGGATAATCTTATATTAACATGCTTACAAACAAGGCTATTCAGGCATCCAGGTTTTTAAGCAGGTGGCTTGTATTTCTACCATGGCAGCAGCAGAGATGAGATCAGCAAGATTAAACAGCAGCCTGTCAAAGGTATACTGAAGTCCCAAAACATCAAGTAACATACTGGACAACAGCTTATGTATGCAGGGCTTAAATAGTGAAAAAGAAAATTTATATTTTCTGCTCCTTCAAAAAAAAAAAAAAGCGCAATAGTAAAGTCATCTCTAAAGATTTTAATTGCCATTAGTGTTTTGTTGCTAAAGCAAAATCTTTGAGGCTGAAGTTTTATGCTTTTACAGAGGGCCAGAGAAGAGATGACTTTATCTGGACCTCATAAAAACCCTCAACCCCAAAATAACCATCAGACACACAGTTTAAAGTAATATATCAACACTCAAACCCAAGAACACTGTATGCACACATTCCAAACTTCTCATAAGGAAAGAAATTTTCCCTAACTTCTGCATGAAAATCATAAGGAGATTTCAAATGGCTTTTTCTGCTTCTGTTTGCACGGAGACAGCCAGCTGTTTGGGAATGATGAGAGCCAGCCCGCCCTACATAGCCTGGGAGAGGATCCATTACAGGGCTGCCACTATGGAGACCCCCCCAGCCCTTAACAGCACTGCTCCTGCCACAGCCTTTCAGATTTAGTCAGACCCCGAGCGAGCCCCAGCACCACTAGCCTCCTTACGAAGAGGCAGACAAATCCTGCTATTGCAGGAATGTGGAAGAGGCTGGGATGGAGGGGAAGGGAGGAGGAAAAACAGGGAAAGATAGCACTTTCTATACCACTGCTGTCTGAAATTTGCCTTGATTCATCCCTTAGTAGAGTCCTCTGTAAGTGGGTTATAGATTTTTGGTTTACTTTCCTTACATTTACTTTTTGACACTAGAATATACTGAACCAGAGTACGCGATCTGGTAGACCTGGCAGAGAGTCAACAACTAAATCCCAGTGTGCTCTCTGTCAGAGCAAGGATCTCTGCTTCACAACACTATGCAATTCAGTTTCGATTAGCTATTAAAAAAAACAAACCCTCTAAACAAAGTCTAACAGCATCTCTTCAGCAAACATTCATCTGGAGTCTGCGGAGAAAAAAAAAACTAAAACATTATGGATAAATTTCATAATAGGTCAAAAAGCCCACGCAAGACCTCCACATCACAAAATAGCCTTCAAAGCACACGTGCTCCTTTTGCTAAAAGTATTTCAGAAAGCTGAAGAAGACAACAGAGTTGACAAAAATCTAGCATACCCTTAATTCTCATCTTTACATCCCATTTTCCTTCACATTCTCCTTTTAATCTCAAAATACCTTTCTGCAGAATTCCACAGTAAGAGTTCCGGTATTCAAAAAAAGCAAGATTGTGTGCATATGAACATACACAGACACTGTCAACACCAGGAGCGTTTCAGTCTGTTATCATGAAGGAGTGACATGCAAACTGGGCACATGGAAAGTATCAGGATCACATTAAGTATTCACTACTCCTTCATTCAAATTCTCCTATGTATTATTTTGAAAGGGTTGATGTGAGAGGAGGAATACAAGATACATTCAGTCCATCCACATATCGGCTGACAGTTAAAGTCCTGAAAACAAAGCTTGTTGTGTTTTTTTCTCAATATGTCTAACTAAACAAACTGGATACTTTGATGAGTACATCCAAGCCTACAATAGATTCAAAGGCCAGCTCTATATTAGTGTTCTGCACAAAAAGTTTCCTCCTGCTACACTGAAATTTTTTCCACTTTCTCTTTTTAATAGACAGAATCTCATCTCAAGTCGTTGTCTGAACATTTTGTACTTATTAATATTTTAAAAACTTTAACCAGATAAAGATCAACTGACTGCACTTGACAGCTCCTCGTCTGCTCACTTTTTTCTTTCCACCAGGCACACAGCGCTCCCAATTTGCTCTCCAGAAGGCTCACAGCTATAAAAAACATACACACAACATACAATCCTTATTTGCAACTTCTCTTCTTAAACAACAAGGAAGTGGTTTTGTGCAAATAAAGTTGGTATCTTTCAAGAAAGCTTTACATTAAGGCTCGATTCAGGAAGCATGCAGAAGGGACACAGACTTCACTCAATGCAGCCCCTTCATAAACCACACCTGTTTCCATGGCGCACACATCTCTCAGTTAAGACCTGTCACCCAAGTTTATGTAGTGTTTTAAGCTCTCTGTATAAGGCGACAGCATCATTTCCTCAAAATGCACGATTCGGATATGCCATGGCCGTACATTTCCCCTCCTGACACCCTCACACTAATAAAGCAATCCTTTCCAAGGCTTTTAAGCATAAAGTTGGTTTCTGAGAAGAATACCTGTGGTCTGCTTTCAGTGGTTAGGAAGAGGGCCATATGTTTTACACCTGCTGGAAGCAAAGAACCTGCAATACTTTGAGCCAGTTAGACTGCACTGGCCAATAGCAGCTTACAAACGTTTTCCAGAAGTTACAAGCATTGCACAAGTGCCCTCCATTTCTGCCACTAATAGATACGCAGGACTTGACCTTCAGAGCTGAGCTCTCCCCAAGCTCAAGATGTCACAGACTCATTCTGAAATCAGTCACTGCCTTAGTGTCATCATCTACTCAAGCCTTCCTCAGATTACATTATCTTTGGCCTTAGGGTTATAATATGATGTAATGAACATACACAGCAAACTGTTTTCTGGTTTTGAGTAACAACTACCAAAAGCTCTCAATCCCGTCAGGGTCAGACATCCTTTAAAATTCTAAATTTGTAAAGGGATAGACTTTGTTGTTTTTTCTGACTGAGAGCTGAAGTTATGAGTTCAGATTACCTATGGTGTGGAGAAACATTATGCTTGCTAATTCAGATTTTTTTAACTCAAGGGGAAAAAAAAATTGGAACAAATGAAATCCATCCAGAATACTCTTATCTGTATTATGGGCTGCTTGCAGGAAGAAAGCAATCCACTTCCAGAATCCGCTTCCAGTTGACTCTTGGTCAACACGAATCAGAAACAAGGAGGAAGTTGTGCTCAGAAGCATTGCAGGCTTCATTAGCTGCAGCTAATGATTAAGAATTGAATCTGAAACAATTTGCATTGAGGAAAAAAGAGGAAATTCACTAAAGGGGAAAAAAAATGTGGAAAGATGCATAATATCCACTGTGGTTAGAACAGAGATACTGGCCACAGAATTTTAAAGTTCTGGTGATCTTAATCTTGACTGCCAGAAATAAGGTTGCCACAGCAACCATAATGCAGCTTCATGAATATGCATATAGTAAAATCTATTTTTTCCCCAAAAGATTGATGTGTCATTTAGCATACAACAAGAAGCTGCACAGGGGATGAACTGGGGCTGTGCAATGAAAGTGGCTTGTCTTCAAAATCCTCACTTTTGCTGTTGAAGACTAAAGTGGAGGGAAGGTGAGAGTCATTGAACATGGCCTCATTTTAAGGTAGCTGAATGCTGCTTTAGGACTCAATTCGATCCCTGCCTCTGTCATAGCCCTTCAGAGATATTAGGCAAATATCTTAAGGCAGAGGTTCCCAAAATGCACAATCATTACAAAGTTTCAGGCTTGTGTAAGGCCTCCAGCCTCTCAACCGCCTGGGGACGAGCCCTTAAACAAGCCAAAGGAGGAGGCACCTTCAAAGGCCTGTGACCCTCCACTGAAGGACCAAGAAGGTGGAGCTACTGCTTCCACTGCTAGGGACAGTGCCCAAGCCAACTACAGTTCCGGAGCTTGATCACAGCTGGAAAATTGTGGGTGCGGGGAGGGAGGGGGGCACAAAACCCCAAACTACATACATGTACCTATACAGGCCACACACCAGGTTCTCAAGAAAGAAGCCAAGAGCACTGACAGTTTCAGCTGAATAGCTGCGGGAGTTGTACTTCGTACATAATTGCTCACTTTATCACTCTCGGAAAAACCACACCTCCAAAACGCACCCTTTCCACAAGCACATTCACACCCTACACACCTGTCCTCCTATTCATCAGCAAACCTAAAATTAGCAAGCTTTGTTGGATTAATCCTTCTGTAAGTAGTAAAAATGGGAATTTTAATTCTCCAAATAGCATGATACAGCTTTCAACTTTTTTCAAGATGCCGGTATGAAAAAAGTGAAATATTTACAATGTTATCTGAAAAGCATCATAGAAAAACCTGATCCCCAGCTGACACCAAAGGGAGCAACCCTGTTCATTTCTGCCATATCCTTTACGTCACTTGACCAGTCACGCAGGCTAATAACTGATTGCTGATACAACTTCCTTTTTTTTTTTTGGGGGGGGGCAAGGTCAGGTGAATCAGAGCAGACAGCTAGTCAGCTCATGGGTGCACAAGTTATTAGAGCTGTTGTGTCCCTCTTACAAAAAGAGTGTTTCTGGTCAAGAGCAGAGGGAGAAAGTAGCCTTTACAGCAGCTGCCTGCAGTTAAAGCAAGTTAAATGACTGTGAAGCCTCACCCTAAAGAAGGCGTATATGAAGCTGGTGTGAGCCATGTTGCAGAAGTCAGGCCCATGTCAGAGTTTAAATCCCTCCTCTATAGGAGAGGGAAAAGCTTGTCACAGCATATACATGGGCAAAATGTATTCTTCTGCTTTCTCATTCTGGCTGATTTGTCAGCTAATCAGGGGAGCTGACTATGAGGATGAAAAGAAGAGAACCTCACTTGCTTAGTGGCAGCCACCATGTATGAAAAGCTCATTCTCAAATAGCTCAGGTCTGACTGAGTTTCAGCCAGAAACCCAAGCTTCAAAGGTGAAGCAATGCTGTAAGAAAGTGCCGCCAGTCCTGCCTATAAAAACAACAGGGCCATGGAAGGAAAAAGAACAAACCTAACCTGGAAAAAGATCAGGCTATCACTGCATGTATCTCCTTTTCTGCTGTTCAAATGGTAGCACGAGGAGCCCAGATACAGCCCCAGAAGAAAGTCAACCACTTACAGCCTGCTTTAAATAAGCATTTAAGATCAGACACAGACATACTAGCATGGACAACTTATTCAGATAAATAAGTTTATTATGAAAGGTGATCACTAAACTGTTGGGTTGTTGGTTTTTTTTTTTTTTTAAAAAGTCTTGTTAGCTCTGAAAAAGAAATTTAATTCTATTCCTTCAAGGAAAAAAAGGGGAAATTACTGAGACCGAATGCAGTTATACTTGTTGAATCTCAACTGTGTTTTGTAATTTGAACCATCTTAATGGTCTTCGAATGAATAATACAGCTAAATTAGGAAGCAGACACTGTGGAAGATGAACCACAATCCAGGCTTAGAGAGAGAGAGATTTTGGGAACGCAGCCTTACAAGGTCTAAGCAGAACGGCACTTTTGGAGCTGGCAGATATCTCGGAGAGCCCTCCTGGAGACCTCAAACTGCTAATAACTGCGGCTTGGCTCACCTCAGCTCAGCGCAGCCGTGAACATGCTTACGGTAACATTTCACGGGAATGAATCACATAACCGCATGCTATCTATGCAGTACATTTTCATTTACAGCAAGACTATACAAAAGGAGTTACTAAAGCTGCCAGGCAAAAGAGCACAGACATGTAACTGCTGTGTTACATACGCAAAGATAAAATGAACTCCCCCTTCCTTTTTGCTCGCAAAGCGACCACAGGCCCACGTTCATGCTCCCCAACTATTCAGATATTAGGGGCAGCTCACTAAGAACAAGTCTAAGGCCCATCATACAGCGTGTCGTAGGACAGACTATTTTGAGGGGCTTTCCTCAATTTTTGAAGACAGTGGAAACAACAGCTTTATAAATGAGTAATAAAAGTCATCATGAAACTATCTAGATGTGAATTTTCACAGGAAAATTTCAAGGATGTGGTGATTCTGCACACAACATTATAACTTGCTTTTGCAAACTTGAGCGATTTTGCTACTGATTTGAGAATCTATTAAGCATCTGAAGTTATCGACGTTGCGAAAATAAAAGTAATACAAATCAAAGACTAACATGTCTGAAATGTGCTGACTACAGAAGTCACTTATGGACAGAGATGAGGGAAGGAATTGAGTTTGATAACAAATATCTGTAGCTTTAACAACTGCCATACACTGATAAAAATATTTGCAACAAATTAAAAATTTTAACTTTTTCATCATGAATAAAAAAAATTCAGCATTTCTGGTACATAAAATATAGTTAGCCCATGTAAATTACAACTACCACAATAATAAAAAAACATTTAGCTTCCCTCCTATATCCTGGCCTTGAGCACATAGGAAGAATGTGTACAATCCAAAAATCCCACACATTTGTGCAAGAACGAGGGCTGCTTCTCATTCTATTCCTTCTCTTTCCTTCTTGTCTCCTGGATTTATCCAGGTAGATTAAAATGAAGTAATATCAGAGAAACACTAAGTTTCATACAGTGAGCCTGGCTTCAGGCATCAGTTTAATTTCTGGCATAGTCTTTACTACATAGCAGCTCTTAAGAGCGTCATATAAGCTATCCCTTGAAATCCTGTCACAGAGCAAAGAATTCAAGGTCACGCTCCCAACAAAGAGATGGAAATCTGAGTAGCAGTTCTTTTGGACAGAATTTAAACATTTTGGAAAAAGAATCTCCTTTTTCCTCATTCATACAGCTTATTTAAAGATTAGAGGACTATTTACTCCGTGTAATAGAGTTTGGAAATAACAGGAAATTGTATTACACAGATAAGCCTCATGCTTGTCCTCTAGGTATCATGGGTTCCTTCTCCATTTCTTCAGAGTACGATTCTTTCTTATATAAGTCTGTTTGTGCTGCTGGCACATTTGCTATTAACGGAACTGAATCACAGCACCCAAAAGACAGGTTTTATTTCTGGACTGCAGTTAGTTGTTTAAATAACTTGGCTATTTAACTGACTTCTCTTAAAATAGCAAAATGGCAGACTTTAGGTTGAAAGACCCTGCTGTTCAAGCTAATCCTCTGCTACATGAGAAAATCTCTGTTCCCTCAAATTTCAAACAGATTCCATATGCAAAATATTTGCTCTTTGTACCCACACTTACAACAGTTATCCTAAATTTTTTAAAAAATGTTTAACTGTAGGTTGTTACAAGCTGGAATAAGGGTTAGCCACAGCAGGTCGTAGAGCATCCAACCCAACGAGAAACTAGACAGGCCATGAACATATAATCCCCCATAACCCTGCAAGTTAACTCTTTCATTTAGGGAACTGACTGGATATTCTGCCATAACTACAGACCTTTCATATCACAGGTTTATTTTAACGTGTTTTGCACAGCAAAAGCAAGTGGAAATCCTTGCTATTAAGTCTGATTTTCCCAAGAGGCACATGCAGTTTGTGCTTTGGCAGCATCTCCTCAACGCCCTTTCCCAATGGCCTTTGGGCACAGTACCAGCTGCTATTAGAAAAGCCAACTTTCGTGATACCTCTACTGCTCTAAGGGGAGGACAGAAGACAGACGTCAGTCCAACTCGGGAAAAGGCTGCCGCGCATCCCTTTACACTGCTGCACAGCTGTGGCTTGTTAAATGGCCAACTGGCAGGGAAGTATAAAAGCTAGGCCCAGCAGAGGTTACCCTTTCGCCCAACCAGCGAGTACACGTAGGGGACAACAACGCAGGCCCTGCGCAGAGACGTCGGGGGATCTCAGAAAGAATGACTGAACGTGTGGCTTGGACACTTGTAAAAAAAAAATAATAAGAAAATAAAATAAAAAAGGGGGGGTAGAAATTACTACAGTTAAGTTTCCCGTGCATTCCTGTCTTTTCTCCCAAATTTCTGGTTCACTTTTTAGCTCATGAAACCAATTTTGCCTAGAGTGCCAAGAGTTAGCTCATGTTTCAAACACAAGAACAAAATAACCCTTCAACCAAAAACAGTACAAATGAACGTAGGTCAGCAATCATAATCCGCTCATCTCAAACACACACAGCAGCTGAAAGTGGACGAGTGGACAGTTAACAGCCTGGCATACATGACTGCATGCATTAATACTTGCATACGTGACTGATGGAGAAGAGGGGAGGAATGACGAAGTTACAAACCATATTCTATGGAGAGGCCACTATAAGTCTTTGCTAGGCCATCAGAGCGTACGATTAGCAATCACAAGTCAGTGAAAATTAAGACATTGTCTCCTGGGTCCCCTTTTTTATAGGGGAAATACAAGCCTGGATACTCAGCACCAAGCACATTTCCTCCAATTGCTTTTTTTCCCCTTCTTCATGTCACTCTACAGTGACACTCAAACTCCCCTTCAAGCACTGCAGACCCTGGGACAAATAGTAATAATAATAATTCCACAGTCAGACCTGAAGCATCGCCAGAATCCCGAAACCACTTCAAAATAAGATTCCTGCAACTACTGATTATTATCCACAGTTTTGTGACTCTGTCAGATCCGGGCCAGTTTCCAGCAGCTTCAGGAAAAAATGCCTCTGAAATCTCATCAGAATGAGAGTCTTATGGTTAGATTTTTTCTACAAGCAATTCCATGTGCAACTTCTACATAAAAAAATATGGCAGATTCTACTGCCACAGCTATCTACTATGGCAGCCTTCAGCTTTTCTTCCCTGGATTTCACAGTGCATTTCATGCAACCATATAAGAAACAAGTTTGAATGGATGCCTTTAATTTTGAGGCTTCCTTCAAACAAGCATACAGTTCAGGAAAATTGAACAAAAATGTACAGAATTTCAAAAAAACACAGAAAGGATGTGTTATGTAAGTCTCTAAGAAAGGTTCAAATCCTTCTCCTAACAAGTAAATTAGCCAGCTGAAACTATTACTGTAAAGTGGTCCAGTTCTTACTAATTAGGCTGTATTTGTATAAAATTAAGATTTTAATGGAGCTTGATGTATTCTAATGGCTGGTAACTGCAGATGTTTCCAATGGTAGAAGATAAAAAAATTATACAGAGTAATTGACATTTTTGAAGCTGATTGAAACAACTAGAATAAGATACCACAGAACAATTCTTTAAATAAACCAGGTCACATCAACATATCCAGCTCCACTCCTGCACTAAGAGGGAAACATACTGTTGGAAGCATCACTGAAGCACAGTGGCATTTCTCCCAGAAGTCAGTCCCTCTCTTGATACAGACATGCTAGCAATGTTTCAACACAACATGTGCTGGACACGAGGAAGAGACAGGAACAAGCTTTGCCAATATGTTTTTTGATCCCAAACATGAAGTAACCTACGAATCTAATGCTGTTTGCATTTAACAGTGCAACAGTTTAGACAGTACATTAACCGAGTCTGTATGTACATTCTGATCTACCCTGCTTTTCTCAAGCTCTGCTTTAAAAATATACATACATTTTCTTGTCTCAAAAGATCACAAATACACTGTGAAGACTGTCAGGTTGCTAAAATTATATAAACCCAATGAAATTAAATAGTAATCTGGCACATCACTGAGATCACTTCAGACTGGAAAAAAATTAACATAAAGAAAGGAGGACTGATAGTTTACTAATGAAGTCAAGAAACCAAAGTAGAAGGAATTAGATTAATTCAGTTATAATTTCTATCAAACCAACTGACTTAAAAGCCAGCTAAAAGATGGCTTTTATATGTTTGCCTCTAAGACTGGGATGTGGGCCAAAATTATCCTACTTGAGCTAAGGGTGTATTTATACTATGCCGACACTTCAGCTGGTAATGATAAAGGTCCAAAGGTCAAACTAGTTTAAGAAGAAAAGCCATACACACACAATTTATTTTTCTGAACAGCCAAGGTTGGGAGGGGAAGGCGGGCTGGCAAAAGGAAGAGGCTCGAAGTTGTATTCCTTGAAAACACACACACACACCCCAGAAACCACAGTAAAATCATTTTAGCTGTGCCCATTTCAAAGTTCATAGATTTGCAAAGGAAATTTTTGTAGAGATGCTACTTTTCTTCATCAGATCACTTTTTAAGAA
This sequence comes from Apteryx rowi, assembly GCF_003343035.1. Taxonomy (NCBI): domain Eukaryota; kingdom Metazoa; phylum Chordata; class Aves; order Apterygiformes; family Apterygidae; genus Apteryx; species Apteryx rowi. The sequence goes on along the minus strand of NW_020450873.1, from coordinate 362,128 downwards.
ACATTCATGTTTTCAAAAGTCAAAGCCAGAGGGAAGACAATGGTGGCTTACGGCAAAATTGAAAGGCCACTTCACCAGCTGAAGTCCATAAAGTTCCTCCACACACCTCCAAAAGAGCTCCTGTAAAATCCCTAACACACTGGAAGGAAGAAGTGCAGCCTAAGAGCAGCATTTCTGACACTTTTGTCAGTCTCTTAATGAGGACTTCTTCCATCTCTAACTTATGCCCAGTATGCTACTTCATTAATATTCACATATTCAAACCTTGCAATTTTAAAAGTTAAACTATGGATTTCACTTTTCAAGAAAGATCCTGAAAATTTTAATTAGCAGTCAGTCTCAAGTTCTGATCGGAGAATATCAAACCTTTTGTTTTCCTCATACAACAGTTTTCACAGATACATTCCCTCCCTTCTCCCAAAGTCATCAAAACTTGGAGTTCAAGTTTTGGTTTTCTGGGTTTGGGGGGGCAGGGGGGCCGCATTAATTACAGAAGCATGTTGAAGACTGCAGAGCAAGACAGAAACATCAGCTAGCACTGAACTCCTGGCTACCGTTGATTTGGTTATATAACTGTCATTGATATAAAAACCTGCATATCCATACTATTCCTCAATACTTTAGAGGTTCCAAAAGGTTTGCATTTGTGCTCAAAAGCAAACTATGGAGCATGCAATTTGCTGCGGCGGTGGGGGGAAACATCTTTTAATTTCTTCATAACAGTTATCTGGGGCCTTCATCCAGTTGTGTGATGTAGACAGGCAGACTAAACTTGAACAGGGACTTGGATGGCTGTAAGTGACAGTCTGCTCTAAGCAAGGCCTAAGTTATAGAAGATGAGATGACACAAAACAGGGAAAGTGAGAAGAAAAGTTATAAAAATATAATAAAGGGATAGTTCATATTCTACTCACATTCCTGCAAACCCTTCCATTTCTTGGATAGCACAAAATCTTGAGAAGGTAAACAGGATTTTTAATCAAAGGTTGTTCTTGGTTTTTATGCTGCAGCTCAACTCTGATGCCCACAGCAAACCAGAGGCATCAGGCCTCTGGAAGCTGCACTGCAACAAGCAGAAGAAAAACCATGCCCTGCTGCAAGTTCTCCTGCGAAAGAGCAGTCAAACAACCTACAAGACACGTAAGCAAATTTGTGTGAACCACAAAAGCGCCTTCAGGGCCAATAAGTGGAAATGTTTCCAGGTACCCCAGAAGAATCAGGACAAACAACATGAGAAAGCAGGGTACAGTTTGTGTATAATCAGCCCTAATACCTTTGATTAAGAGTCAAAAGCTTTTGGAGAAAAGATTTGACATATATGTTAACAAGGCTAAAGTAGATGTTAAACCACCTCCTACACAAGGAGGCAAGGAGACACGCAGGAGAACATGGGGGTAGGGGGTAAACATGAAGCTGTCCCCATCTGGGAATGACAGACGACCACTGAACTTCACTGAATGGAGTCCCTTTATTTAAAGGACTTTTTTTTATTTTTTTGCTGACGTGCCTACGAGACAAGCTTTCCTTTTACCAGGCAGAGTGCTTTGTTCATTTTTCTCCCTCAGTTGTAATACCCCAGTTACTACTTATGACTGTGCTTGGAATAACCTTTTTATATAAGGAGTAACCCAAAAGATTCAACTTTTAGAGTAAAAAGAAGAGCGAGTTGTTTCAAACGATTATCAACCTTTAAGGATAAAAAAAATCTGTACGCTTGCAGATGCTCTACTTCAAGAGTTGGCATCTGGCATTTCCTCCATCATTCGGAAACACTAGCAATGCGTCTGCTTCCTAAACACGGTTTCTCGTCCCTGCTTCAAGATAACAAGCAAGTTGTGGTCAGACAGTCATCTTAAGGGTCCAGCCCCTCCCTAGCGTTTTCAGTATATCTGTCTTTACCTACTTTTCCTCTGACATTTACCAGAATACAGTATTAACTTCCTAATGACTCTGACACTGATAGACGTCAATAAATCGCTGAATAAAAAAAGCTCTAAGAAACACCAGCCCACATAACTAGCAACACTTTGTTCAGCTGAGGCTTTTGAAAAGGGAGAAGAAAGCAAAAAAGCAAATCGCTGCCTTCACAGTAAACAGACACTCTATTTTGCCTAAGTCCATGTTGTGCTTCCAAATTTCATCTAATGCAACTGTTCAACACCTAAGCACACACATGAAATCTTTGGGCAAAGAATGCGGTCTGCTGTACTTTCATACTTGCTCTCAGACATCATGGTGAACTTTTAGTCAGTTGAGATAAAAGCCACCTCGAGGGTAAGACAAACAGACGTAGTTTGTTTCAGATATAAACTGTGTGGAAAGATTTTCCCTGATTTAACAAAGGCAATAAATTGAACAGTACACTCTTTTTATGGTAATGAGTGACAGATAATAGTTTAATACTTACAGCTTATCTATCATGAAAAAAATATTTATGCAATTACAATGTATTAACAACAAAATAGAAAATGGCTTACAAATACACTCCGTCTTCTCCACTCTGGATAGCTGTACTCATCTAAATGAAATCTAGAGCAGACACTGCATACATTTGGGTTGCACTCCACCAAGAAAACTGAACTAAAAACACAGGTCATTGTTTCTCATTCAGAAAGTATGTGCTGTCTCGGCACCACTTTGAGAGAGGGCTGCCAAGTGCCAGACAGCTTCACCACTCAGATTCAAACTGCTAAGCAATGCAAGTTCCTTATTATCCTGTAAAATATCCCAGGAAATTGCATTTGTACCTCACTGCGTGTGTATGGTTGTAGAGGGATAAGTGATCCAGTGTTAAATGAAGCCATTGCTAGAAAACCCCTCAAAAACTGGAGAAAGATACTACTACAGAAACAGGCAAGAAGCAGAAGTAGCTTTAGAAAAAAAAGTATTCACTGTAAAAATGTTTCCTAATACAGAGTTTTCTGGGGAAACCATAACAATCTTGCCTAGGCTGGCTATTTCCCATAACTGGAAGAAAATAAGAGCTGGCGAAAGGCATAAATTTATCAGCACCATAAGCAACAACTCTGGGATGGGAAAGCAAAAAATTTACAAAATAGGTAGAGACCCTTGTATAAGTATCAAAAGGTTTATATTCAGAATATTTAACTATTTCTAACTATAAAATATTTCTGCTTTAATTATTGCAAGTTTCCAGGAAGTTCTTACAGTCCAAGCAACACTTGGGAGTACAGCTTCCTCTAGCAGCTGGCAGTTATTTTCAAAGCCCGACTTGCTCTGCTTAGCCAGTCACTCTGTACCTTGTCAGGAAGGACACCCTTCATTGCATGATCCCAGCTTCTGCACAGAGCCGCTGAGACCATGCAGTGTTTTACGCAAAAGCAAGCTGCACTTTACTTTTGTGCAGAAGGTGAATTCGGACATTCTGCAACAGCTTCTGGGTTGCTTTGTAGATTAGCTTCTAAGAGCAGCTTGAAGATGTCGGATAAAAGACACTACAGAGGGCAAAGAATTATAAAGGTACAGTTAACCAAACTGCAGTAAAGCCCAGAAGCAGTTTAATGCTTTGAAAAGTCAGACTACATGAAGTAGCTACACAGACTCCACTTATTCCTTCCAATGGCATTATCTTTGCAAACTGATGCAAGACTTGGAACACTAAGGAGTTGATTTTTAATATTATCTGATAATCACAGCCCAAAGTCACCTTAATATTTGTCCCACAAGGCTATTTGGGATGCACTGCCACTCTCAGGTCCCACGCTTCATAGCTACCTTCATCCCGTACAAACAGGATGATAGCTGCTTGGAATCTAACTGCTCAGCTACGTTCAGCAATAGCAAGCAGCCAGGAGCTTCTAGGGCAGTACATGCAGGCAGCGGCTAAGAATTACTCCCTATCTCAAAAGGGAAAAGGTGAAGAAAGGGAAAGATGATAAAAATGCACCAAAACCCAGGAGTGAACACATCCCACAGACAGGATCCAGGACAACAGACCATCCTGCAGCTTGACTTTCAGTCAGCTTCCCAAAGTTGTATTCATCAAGGAACAATTTAAGCACAAAGAGCATCACACTGAAGATGCACAACATTTCACCTTTCTGTATTGAAAACATAAGTATTGCAGTAAGATACCACATCGCAACAGGAAAAAATTAGTATTATTTACCAAATGCTCAGAGCCCTGGCTACAGGTCCCCCCAGAGCGGGGCAGGGGATCTCTGCAGACTAGTCTCTCCTCTGTGGCTCAGAGCTCTACGGCTGCATGTTGGGCTCGACATGCCATCCCTCCTGCCACTCCACAAGGCCAAAACTCCCCCTGTTTCCAGCAGCACGTTGTCCCTGGAACAAAACCTGCTGTGGGTCCTTCTACTACAGGAATGGCTGCGGAAGCAGCTTGCCTGAAGCACGCCACTACAAGGCTCTTGACTCAGGTCTGGAGTTCCCAATAAACTGCAGGGCTTAGACGCCCGCATCAGTCCTAGCGTAACTAGAAGGGTCCCTGGAGCTGTACAGCTACAGACATCAGCTGGCTTTATCAAAAACAAATGGAAAAAAGACACCCTTGTCAGGCTCACAAAGCAAGATCACGGACTGCGTGTGGCCTTCAGACTACATTTTAAGAACTCCTTCTCTAAAGGCTTCACGTTTCCCCATCCCTATGGCTGTAACACTGCTGAAATACTGCTGACAGTTATAAACCCACATGCCTTTGTGTAGCACAGTTACATTTCCCCAGGAATTACAAAATGCTGTTAACCTTGAGAAGTGCAGCAAGTTATTTTAAAATGCAGTCACCGTGCCCACCCAGGAACATAAAGATCAGATCCAGAGAAAGGGAAAGAAAAGCGCACAAACCATTCCTTGAATGTACAAGAAATATGGAACTTCAGGCCATAAAAATCATTGGTGCAAGGCAGAAGGACTTTTTTTCTGGAGATAGTGCTAGAGCTAAAATTCTTGTTCAGGCTATCTTTTAAGAAGTTCTCTTTTACAGATATATTTCTGACTTAAATTTTGAAAAGTTTTCTTTTCAAACTAATGATAAACTTTAAGCTATGAAATAAACTTCTTTGAGTGTATAAAGATACTTGTGTATCCTTCATTGAGAATTCAAGTGCTAATTTTCAGCCTCCAAGAACCAGTTACTTTCCAAATCACTGAATTTAAAGTGTTCTCTATATAAGTAACCTTACACCTGAAATGAATAGTGAAGGAACAACTGGCTTTTACAACATGGTAAAAATGCCAAGCATTAGTAATGCTAGATTCTAATACAAACCTAGACAGTCCTATCGAGAGCTCTAATAAGACAGTTTTAGCGGCTGGAAACTAATTGCACTCAGTCACTAATTGTATACATCAGGCCACCATGGAGTGCATGGCTTTGTTCTCTTTAATTAAGATAAGTATAGACCTCTCACATTATGCAGTTATTTTCGGGGGAGTATTTTGGAAATTTAAAATGCATCTATAACCATTGTATTTGGACATGCAGAAGGCAAGCAACTGCTAACTGCTTTTTCAAAGTAATTTTGCCATTTTCTTTACAGCCCTTAAGAAAGCCATCTTAACCAACTACATACACCTAGATATACAGGACAGGATAATCCATGGTTGATGACTGAGAGTGTCCCCTCCCACAGAGCTGGATGAGAATCCCAAGAATAAAGTGATATTTCATACTTCAGTCCTTTTTGTTTTCCCTTCTCCCTCCTGTTACAGGAATGCCAGTGGAAATTTAACACTGTTCAGAGAGGTTTATTTTGCACCTGAAGTGCTGACTTAGGAACATAATCCCTGTTTACCAGATTGATATTTAACATTGACTTCTGAATTATCCATATAAACATACAAAAGAGACGTGGCAGAATAAGGAAACACTGGAACTTCACTGCGTTTGCCTTACTTTAGGAGACAGATGTTCACCTTTAGGTGTGTCACAAGAGAAATTCAATAACCTAATAAGCATCTACTAGCCAGACAGGTCAGCCCTGATGGAGTACAAAGCAGCGTGGGATGGTTGCTGGAGAGTTGCCAAAGTAGTGCACAGCCGAGATGTGCCCACGCAGACATAGCAAGCGTTCACTCAAAACTGCAGCGAGTTGACTGTGGTTTAGACAGAAGGCTTTATATACATATACATACATACATATATATATATATATATATATATACACACAGACACATATACACACACACACACGAGGAAATGCATGTAACCATGTGACTCTGCATCTAATGATTACACTTATTAGGCATGTTTATCCAGCAAAATTAGTCATAGATCCCTTAACCACAGGTTAAAAGATTAGTCAAAATCTTCACTGATTGGATCCAGAAAACAGGGCTGAGGTGTTTGGGGTATTTTGAACTGGAAATATCAGCTCCTGTAGAAGAGCAAGAGCACTCAACAAAGCTGCATCACAAGTGACTTACAGCACCAGAAGTGACCACTAGGACCTGCATGCAGAAAACAAAATATAAAAACTCAAAATTTACTTTAGAAGTAACTTTGGTTTGTTTGGGGTTTTTTACAGCATAATAGGACATAAAAGGACTATTTTGCTTCAGTCACTTATTAGACACCTACAAAAAGTTCTACACTAAGCTTTATATATTCTTGTTAATAAATATATCTAGAATAGGTTTTGTGTTAACAAATATTAGCAAAAAAAAACAACTGCCTGTGTTAACTCAGGATTTGTAAGAAGTTGCATCTAAACTGAATTTCAGTTTCCAATAAGATGCAGAGACAGCATTTAAACTAAAAGCAAAAAAGATAATTTTAAGTATTCTGAAAGCATGCTTAGAAAATATTGTTATCCAACACATCCAGCTGTTTCTTCCACAATAACATAGGCAAGTGTTAAAGACCATATTGTGACCAATGATGCAAATATAAAGGATTTTTTCAAATCCAAGTGAGGCTAGGTATTTTTACCCGCCATATATTTACCCCCCTTATTCCAAGAAGCAAATCATTTAAGTACCTCTGAAGAGCTGGTCTCAGTAGTCAGAGAATGAGATCTACTACTGTCAGGATGTGCAAGGGTAGAAAGGATTAGTGTTAAGGAGCAGAGCAGAAAAGAAACAAGAAAGCTCCTGACCTCAAAGATGATATTTTTGGTTTGCATCTGATAATTACTCTGTTGGTTTAATCAAGGCAGGAAGGTTTACTGCACAAAAGAAAGTGCAGTATTAACGTGAAGAAAAAACTCTATTTACTTTCTGTGAAGACCAAAGAGATTGTTAATATTTATGTAGTCTGAATTGGCTTCAAACACTTCTTCCTTCATTTTGCTATGTCAAAATAAGCAGCAGCAGCAACTCATTAAATTTTGAGGTGGGTTCACTATGCTGAAGTACAACTGTTTTAATAAATTTTGACCACCTAGGTTAAGGCCTAACTTTTTTTTTTCCTTCTTAAATCAATGACAATGACTGTCAGATTAAAAGCGAAAACTTGCATTTGTTCAGAGATTAGAAAAACCAAAACTCTTAATTCCTGGCAGCAGCACCCAATGTGATGATCCAAAAGCTACCTTTAACAGCTGTATTTTTGTGCACAGTTTATTTCACAGATTAACTCATCAACCTGTAATGCCAGGGCGGTGGGCACACAGAGAATCTCTTTTGAAAGACCCTGATGAAGCAATACTGTCAAAAGCTTTTCCTCCAATCAAATTCTAGACTTAGTTCAGACTGTGTAATGAAAGTAACAGATCAGAGAAAATCATCTTCACTTCTGCAGCACGTATCCTGCCATGCATATATTATTTAACTGAGAAAAACCTACGTGGGAAAGAAAACAAAACAGTGTCACAGAATAAGGCTAGAAAAGTGTGTACTTTTATTTGGGCCTGGCATAGTCAAGTTTGGACAACAGAGCCTAAGTTTTAGGCTGGCAGATTTTCTGCATGTAGTACTGGAGTGTTCAGGTTACAACCATAGCTTTGGGAACTTTTCACAGTCAGTATCGCTACTAAGCTTAATAAATAATGAAGCAAGGAGAGGGAGGAAGAGACCTGGATGAGCCACTGAATAGTTACACAGCTTTAACAAAAACAATTCAGCAAGGTACATGTTGCACAGAATCACAGAACAGCTGAGTTGGCAGGGACCTTTGGAGATCATCTGCTCAAGGAGGGTCTGCTAGAGCAGGTTGCTGAGGGCCACGTCCAGTCGAATTCTGAATATCTCCAAGGATGGAGACTCCACAACCTCTCTGGGCAACCCGTTTCAGTGTTCAACCATCCTCACAGTGAAGAAATGTCTTCTGATGTTCAGATGGAATTTCCTGTGCTTTAATTTGCGCCCATTGCCTCTTGTCCTGTCACTGGGCACCACTGAGAAAGGTCTGGCTCCAACTTCTTTACAACCTCCCTTCAGGTATTTACACACACTAAGCTCCCCCCAAGACTTCTCTTCTCCAGGCTGAACAGTCCCAGCTCTTTCAGCCTCTCCTCATAGGAGAGATGCTTCAGTCCCTTAACATCTCTGTGGCCCTTTGCTGACTCGCTACAGTAGGTCCATGTCTTTCTTGTAATAAGAAGCCCAGAACTGGACACAGTACTCCAGATGTGTAGCCCTTGATTCAAGCATACCTAAATAGCATCTATATTCTGAATCTGTAAGAAACACAACAGCAGGAAATGTGATCTATGACTTTTTTGAATAAAAAAAAAATTTGTCATAAAACCATTACTGGAACCATGTGTTACACAAAACAGTCTCATATCTTAAACAATGCAGAGGATGGTGACTTAGAGTCAAACTTTCCAGCAAAGTAATGAGAAAGGATGTCTTTATTTTTCAACACGTTGTCATCACTTCAGAGGTCAAACAGTTAATGTTTCTCCTTAGTTTTGAAGCCACAGCATTAAAAAGTGAATACTTAAATATCAAAATGATACTGAAGATACAACATATATATATATAATATATATATACACACACACATATATGGTATTATCCACAGACAATGCTTCATATTCCAGAAGTATACCTGAACTTTCACAACAGCACTAATCACTTTTCAAACTCTGCAGAAGTTTTCTTACCAAAATAAAATTTTAGAATTCTTTTTTTTTTTCCAAGTCCACTATTCACAAATAATACTGAATCTCCTTGGCATCTGATATTGCCACAGCCATTCATTCTTATAACGAACTTCAGTCCTTTCCTACAAGCTTTGATAATTACACACTGGGAGGAGGTAAAGGGGGCAGGGCCAAAGAACAAACCCGCTGGCTGCCTGCCCTAAATCACAGGGGATTCATTTTTAGCCACGCAGGCTGTAGGGCTAAGCATCAACCCCCCCCCCCGCTTCTTCCTCCGCAACGTGAAGGGGGGTTTCCCATTTCTCCACGGCAGCTCTCTCCCAAACTGGGTTCCACTGAAGAGCGAGAACTGGCTTTTCCCAGCTGCTGCCCTTAATTCCTCCCCACACACACACACTTATGTCATCAGACCACAGCGATGCTTTCCACCCAGGCTAGCTGACGTGGGCAAGGATATAGGTTAAAGCCTACATTCTACCTTCCCCCAGAACAGAGTCTGTACTGCACCAAGGAGCAGTAAAGCTACTTTCAAACACCAGCAGCCTCTCCCATGCCTTCCAACGAACACTCCCTATTCCAGTACGTGCAGCAGAGAGTTCTCAGCAGTTCTGCAGTTAAAAAAAAAAAAAACAAAAAACAACAAAACAGTCTCACAGTTTAGGTCAGATTAGTCCTACCTGCCTTGGAGCACAACTATCTGCCAGAGGTTACTTGTGGAGCCGGAAACAGGGAATGGCTGCTCTTCAGTTCAGCCTGGCATCTCAGCCCAAAGTCACTTTTATTAACATATAGGGATGAGCCAACATATTTGAACTCCCCATAAGAAAAATGGGGAAATATAAATTGGACTGTCAGGGATTTTTGCACAATTCGATACCATAACTGTATCACCAAAAATTTTAAACTACTAATTGTAAAGCTAGTGAAATGTAAAAAGGCAATGTCAGCATTAGAAGAATACAGAACAGGATTTAAAAAGCTCTCCGGCTTTGAATGACCAGATCAACTGTAGATATGACGCACAAAAGGTTTAAGACCGCACACACCTCTAATTCTGAGGAATAAAGCAACTACTTACAACACATTAAAAACTAAGGCAGAATACTGTCAGATAACACAAAGCATAACTAGCCAGGATCTCTACTTTATCAAACATTTCCCTTCTCCGCCCACATCGAAATCATGACTGGAAATGTGAAATGCAAGAACTAATCCATCACTTATTCCACATTCACACAAGCTTAACAATATCGTATCTATTCAATCTAAAACTCTGCAATTGTAGTAATGAAACATGACATGAAAGCATGGCAAAAAAGCTGTTACTTTTACCTACTGCATTTGAACCCAGTGATGCCTACCAGAGACACGCAGGAAGCCACAACATATATGCACACCTATCAGACAGACCTTTTCCAAAGGGTCTTGGTTGACAGCCTGGAGTGTGAAGCAGCCATTTATCTAGCAACACAACTCCACCACCCTCTCCTCAGCCTCTTGGAGAGAAAGCGCTCTAGAAACTGGTATTTCTCCACTTTTACTCTTCCAACATTCCTGCGTCTCATTGCTCCACATCAGGATGCATCCAGATATTGCACACTTTCAGGAATCATCAAACCACTTCCCACAGTACGTTGCTGATTACTATTTAAAATTGACATGTGGCAGCCCCTAATTTAACTAGGCTCACCTAAAGATACAAGAGCAAGATACGGTACTTCACAGGAGAAGAAGCATTACCAGGTCCTACTTTCAAATAAGCTGACGCTTGAACAAGCAGCGTGGTTAGGGAGGGAGGAGGAGGCGAGGAGAGCAGCGGCTCACGCCTGTCCTCCCCTCAGGAAGGGAGATCCCTGCAAGCAGCGGTAGGAAACACCACAGCGGAAAAGGCCAGCTGCATGGAAACACGGAGAAGAGGAGCCGGCCCGGCAGGGGCACCGCACCGCCAGCCCAAAGCACTCCCTGAAACCGCGGCCGGCGCCCCCGCCGAGACGGGCTGGCGCTTGCACGCGAAGACGCGACACCCACAGGGCCTCGGCAGGCGCCGCCGCACCGCACCCGCGCTGCCTGCGCCGCCCTCCCGCCGTCCCGCTCCCTTGGCGC
>NW_020450873.1:300427-349657 GCF_003343035.1 Apteryx rowi | reverse complement strand
GGAGCGGGCCCTGCGGCAGGCACGCAGCGCTGCGCCCGGGCTGCGCGTACGGCCGGTTGTTTAGTAAGCATATGCTGACAGACACCATTGCTCATGCATCGCTTGTCTTTCGCGCTGCTTATTGTTAACCGCGATCTTTTCCAGCAGCTTAAGAAACGTAGAGTGCGTGCTATAGGAAACCCTTCTCTTTTTCATTCCTCGCATGTCCCGTCTTTCGGCTTTGGAGGCGCAAGGAATGCGTAACGGGCAGCTGTCGTGCAGCGTAAGCAATATTATGCAATTTTGTAATAGGTTCGTGTACCTCATGGTGTGCCCGCCGCGGACGGAGAGGAGCCCGAGCCCGAGCCCGAGCCCTGGCGCGGCGCCGCCCGGCCCGGCCCGGCCCGGCCCGGCCCCGCGGGGAGCCGTCCCGACTTCTGCGCTTTTATGCGCCGGGCGTCCCTGTCCCCAGGGTGATGGCTGGCGGCCTGTTCTGTGCCCTCCAGCAGCCCCGTGTTCCGCGTCATCTCGTGCCCTTTGCTCGTATGATGTCTTTGACTCCAACTTCTTGTTTTTATGAGATCAAGAATTTATGAATCAAAAGATGGGGGAGTGGATCCATGTGGAGGCTGAGTCAGATTGTGAAAAATGAAAGCCAGGCAAGAGTGTGCAATTGCATATCACATTTACAAATACGCTTTCATTCATCTCCATATGTTGCTTCTGTTACTACTAATAAAGCTCTTGTTTCTTAGACTGGTGCTTCCCTGGGAACATTGTTTAATCTTCCTGGGGTTTTACTGTATAGCCTCCATATTATTTTTGTTATAGCATGTTATTTCCTGATTATTTTTTTTATTACATTGAACACATGCTAATCACAGTAAGAATTTGATAATATGGATGCACATCCCACACTCCTTTGTTCCTACTGTTTGACATGCAAAGGAATGACAGTTTATTTATCCAGCAGCATTTTTTTCCTTCCATACTGGTAAGATTTGATAATTATAAAAACAGAAGAAAAGCCTTTTCCTTAAGCATGCACCCCTGATTGCTTCCTATTTCTTTCCTCATCCTACTAATGATACCAAACACAATCATGGTAATTTTGGAGTTGCAAGAAATCTGGATTTGTCTACTGAAATATTTCTGTAATAGCCTCTATGTGCACAGAGAGCCAGAGAGCAAGGTCTGCCTTAGCTTAATGGTATCTGGGGTTTTTCTCCCTGACAGGGAGGTGTAACTGTAGTGTATGGTAATTAGCATTGGGAAAGAAGAAGGAGGAAGAAGAATTGCATTGAAAGAAATTAGTGTCTTAAAGTCTCAAATACAAGATCTAAGTGACGATTTCAGTGACCATCTTGATTTTTATTTCAGACAAAAGGAGGCAACATGAAAACGTTTTGAAGCCAGTAGAATGGTATCATTTATCTTCTCCATGGTCTTACCCTTTATTCCCACCTTCAGGCAATTATTCTCCTTGGCTGTAGCCTTTTGCTTCCCACAGCCTGGCTCTGTCCCTCATTGCGGCAGCAGCACCTCTTACCTGTCACTCTCAAAGTGCTGTTCTGGCAGGTGGCTTTTTCTCCAACAGCTTTTTCACGTCTTCCTTGCTCTACAAGGTCGGTCTTTCTTCTTATGGCCCTCCATGTCTCTCTTTTCTGTGTCTTATTTATGATTCAGTATTTCTTCCTTGTGAAACGTTGTGCTGGTTTGCTTTACCTTCCCCTTTCTCTCTGCTTTTTATCCACTCATGCCTTTTCTCTCATTTTTGTCCCCCTTCATATGTCCTCTCTTTTTTCCTTTTTTTCCTCTTCTGTCCTTGTTTTTATATCCTGTCTTGCTCTCTCCTTTTTGAAATTTCTCTTCAGTCCGCTGCCTTACTCCACCTTCTTCTTGGCTTTTTTCCCCCCACACTGTTCCTTTACTCTTTTGCTCTTTGTCCTGCTCCGTCCTTTCTCCTGGCTTGCCTTTACATAAATATGCATGTGTGCGTACAAATACCTATATATTCTATTCCAGATCTTCCATTCTCCAGCTGTAAAAATGAAGTGACTCATGCTGATAGTCTGATCCTATTGCATCTCTTTCTCAGCACCTGAAATATGCTGCTCTCTGCCTTTCCTCAAATACACATAGCTCGTAGACTGAAGAATTAAATATATGGAAAATGTTCCTAAATTCAGAAGTAGACTCAAGAAAGCAGCTTGTTCAGATTACACTGTGGTTATTATGCTCCCATTGAAAGTACCAGGGAAGGACTGCAAGCCCCCTGAATCCATGAATTTGTGGAGATAATGGCATTTTCTTCACATTTCTAAATTTCTGATTTTTGGCAATGGAAAGTCTATAATTTTAGATAAGGGACACCACTATTTTTTAAAATTGTCCTTTGGATCCTGGATTGATCCAAAGAAAGAGAAGAAAAAATGCTTTTCTTTTTTTCAATGGTCTTGTTTTATACATTTGTTAAGCCACTTTTGTGCATCTATAGTGAAAGAAATGCTTTTCTCCTTCTCAGACAGCTAAGCTCTGCCTCTGAAAAGGACTCTGTGTGGGACAAGACTGGGATCTTGGCTAGTCAGCTTCCCCTTTTTCTGGAGACAGAGAGAGAGATGTGACTGTAGAATCATATGCATTGGGTGGGAGACAGAAGAATAGATGTATTACCCCAAAATGCTATTTTAACCTTGGGGGTGGCAGAGTGGAGTTGTTTAATAACATTTCTCCTTGACTATCACTGGCTGCAAACAGTATCCTTGTGGATCAAGGGCAAATGCTAGATTTTGCTGTTTAAATAAGACTTAATGTAAAAAAAAATTTTTAATAATTAAACTATTTTTTTTCTTGTAAAAATCATACTACTAGCTGGCTGGAATGAAAACAGTTCCATCCCACAGACTCCACCTCCACTTTCTGGCATCTTACCTGACTCATAAAGAGAGTGGGGGATTTTATATGCCACCTACATCAACCTAACATTTTCCTTTGTGGTGAGAGTTAATCACCACTCTTGTCATATTATTTCACAGACCCTCCTGAAGATATGATCTGTCAGGGTGATTATTTATCTTTCAAGCCATCCTTAAAAATCCTTGTAGAATAAGGGGTTTTTTTTCCTGAATTCAATGAAAATACACAGGTGGTCCATTGCATAAAAATTTTACGTGTTTTTTGTTTAAAAACTGGCAGTTTACTTGGGCTTAGTCCAAGATCAGGGAAGAGAGAGTTTTCTTTGTAGAGGACTCATCACTGACATGAGATGTACCACTTGGACAGATAAGATGTATCAGTTGAAGGGAGAGGACCTTCCCCAAGGAAATCAGTGCAAGATGTGTGCACTGAGAAAGGAACTGAGGGGCTGTAGCCATGATGGTCAAGGATTTAAGAGGGAAGAGTTTTGTCAGGAGAGGTAATATTTATATTAGACCAACAGATAGAACTGGAATAAAACGGACAAGCTTTGGGCACATAAAACCTCTCCTTATAAACCCTGTGTCTTGTGAGGAAGGAGATTTTATGTAGTAGGCTGACATTTGTCAAGCAAAAAATACTGCAGGAAAAAGGCTGTGAAGACAGGAATGAGAGCAAAATACAAAGATGGCAACATAATAAATATGGTCTGTGCAGGAGGCAATGGAAGAAAGAGTAGGAAGAACTGAAAATGCATCTTTGGGAAGTTATTTAGAGTCACAAAATGAAGGATGCAAATTACCCTAGAAAGTGAGAGAAAGCTTGGAAAGCAAAGAGGGTGATATTTTTGCAAAGGAGATTGCTGAAATGAGGTATATGGAGGGCAGAGAGGAAGGAACAGCTGAGACCACTCTGGAATTCAATGCTTAAGGCAAAATCCTTAGCGTGAAGGAGAAACAACGAATGCATTTGATAAGAGTCTCCTTATTTCTCTGTTACAAGGTCAGGCAGACTCAAGGAATGGGAAGGAAAGAGGAAAAGCAAAAGAACTGAAATTAACAGTTTACAGTACAAATATGGATGAAGGAAGGGTAAGAAAGTTGCTACAGTGTTGGCAGAGAGGAAGAAGCCTTTTGGGAACTTGAAAAATGATGGAGCATCAAGAGGGGCGCTGCAAGACATGGGGCAGTGAGCTCCACAGCATTGGGACCACGGGAGCACCCAATCTGGAATGAGTCAGCTGAACATATCCAAATGTTGGTTGTTTCTGTTCTTTATGTATATAAGCCTTAAAATGCATTGAAGATTCAGAAACAAATGCTGCAGCTGTCTTCCCCTTCCTGTCACACCTCTCTTTCTCTCCCATGCCTGACTTAATTTCCATAGTCTCTCTTTTCATGCATTGTGGGTCCTCAGTCCAACTCTGATCACTGGTTATCCCCTGTGCTTGGTTGATAATTGGGACAGAAAAACTCAAGAAGAAAGAGTTAGGAGTCACTGGTAAAGATCTGAAAATGGATCCTTTGAATTGGAGGCACTAGCAGAGAGGAAAAAGAGAGAAACATATGAGGAAGGAGCAGATGGGGGAACAATAACAGTGGGGAAGCTAAAGGTGTTGCAGCCTCAGGAGGAAAGTGAATGTAGGAGGATGGAGCCACGGATGGTCAAAATAACAATGTGGTACCAATAATATGGCACTCAACTGACATTTTAAACCTGCTGCCTCTGAAAACCCTTTGTGTTTTGAAAACTGAGCCTTATATTTAGTTGTCTAATTGCTGCTTCCTAGCAAGGACTGCTAGTGTCTTGGGGCTATCGCTTTGTCCACCAGCCCCTATTTTCTTCACTTCTAGTCTAGTGGTTGCAACTGTATCTTCAGCAGAGAGCTCTTTGCACCCTTGCCTGATGTAAATATTGATGTATCCCTAATTACCCCTTGATTTCTTTTGAAGGGAGATTGCCTTTTTTAGCCCATATCGGTATAGCAACTAGCACACTAGCTGCTCTTGATAATGACACTAACTGCTGTGCTATCACAATACAAATGGTAATTAGAGCTAAATTAAAACAGCATTCACAGACAGTTTGTATGGTTTGGAATTTGGACATGGGCTAAACTGGACTGAAACCCATTTTTTTCAGAGTTTGTGGGAACTACAAGCTTTTCAACCCTGAACAGCCAATCAGTCATTTATTTGTCTCTGTACAAGTATCACATGTTCAATGGGACCAAGGGGCAGCAAACCTCCTGGGGCTTTGAACCTTCTGGCACTTACAATGGGTATGAGAAGAAGAAGGAATGAACAATTTAAAAAAAAGAATAAAGAAAAGAGAAATGCAAAGTGAAGGAGCTTTGTGCATTTTGGCAGTGGTTCTTTAGTAGCATAGCAATATACAACAAAAAGGGATTGTCTGGTGCATGTAGACCAGTTACCTGCTACTTCAGGAATTATATCATAGAAGTCTTTTCAAAAAATTATCAGATGTCATCTTTATGCTATGGAAGATATGGATTTCTTCATCTTTCCCCTCCACCTCCCTCCTGCACCTCCACCCCCGCTATGAAGTAAAGGATGTAAGTGAGGTTTCTACTTCTCATTTGCAGTGTAAGTTTACCATAAACATTTTAAGCATTTTAAATTATTGTCAGTTCTTGTGCCAGAATTTACTTTTACCTTAAACAACTCTTGTTTCCTTAGTGTTCACCCCTGAGCTATTTGCAGAGTGTAGCTAACTCCCCTTTTAGCTGTTTTGTCGGCTGCGCAAGCCATGCTTTCCTCATCTCCTTCCCTACAATATTCTTTCCCTTTCTGTACTTCTGTGCTTCTGAGCTGACCTCTAACGCTCAGATGACTCTCTGGCTATGGTAATGTGATCTAGTGGTTGCAGTGGAGGAAGGGGTCAGCAGTCCTGGATTGTATTCCTGATTCTGTTATTGGATGGTGTGAGATCTGGGGAAGGACATTAATCTTTGTTTCCCCATAGGCTGCAATAATAGTCAGATATCTTCATTACTTCGAGATGCTTGCAGTAAAATTACTATAAATATGCCAAATTTATTATTAATATGCATGTTACAATATTTTCAGTATCCTATATCAATGAAATTGGACACTGTGCCATTCCATTCCTTTTAGTTTGTGGCATGGCATGCAATACTTTTGAATATACCTGTCTGGTTTACAGAATCAACCCATGAAACCAACATTTACATTTGACCTTCCCAGGCACCCATACATCAATGATAAAGCAGCTTTCATGTATTCCTGACTTTTTCATTAATTGCATGCTTTCCGATGTTTTTTTAATCATTTTTAGTACTTTCTGAAATGGGGGGAAGACATGGGTAATGTTACTGGAAGACTCTAATCGAACGTAGAGACTCTCATTTAGGGGGAATGTCTGTCATGATGGATTAGAACTGCACACGTCACTGCTCTTCTTTCTTCAGTCCTGCACATAGGGGGTGAGTTTGTGATACTCACTGCCCCGTTCTGTTGAGCATGCCTGTATTAGACCTGTATATATGACATGAAGGTTGTTGAAAAGTCTTACTTTTCAACTTTTGGCAATACTTGTGTTGTGATGCGCCCATTACAGCAACTCTGAAGAGCCTTAATGACCTTGGTATGATCTTCAGTCTAATTTGGCAGCGTAGTCTCCACTTCAGCATGTTTTTATATCCATTACATACTATTCCCAGACACATTTTGGGGTATGACCATTGCTCTAGGCCCCTTTTTGCTACACAAATGACCTATAGCAATGTAGAAGGTCACAGAAATCCACCGAAACCTGGGGATGGGAGCTTGTAGGAGGACGAGGTGCACCTCATGTCTGTGTTGGTTGTCACATAACTCCTCTTAACTCAGAAGCAACTCTCATCTCCTGGGGTTTCTTATCATCTCTCTCACACCCACTCTCCCCTTCTGGCCTGCAAGTATTGGTCTGTAACTCTTCATATTTTTCACCATGGCTGAAATAGCACCTTCTTAATGGATATCCTTTCAGCAGCAATGAAAATAGTCTCTAAGATTTGGGTAATTCTCCATTACTCCATAAAATCCAGAAGAATAGCTTGTTTAAATGTCATAGCAGTTCTTCAAGCTTATTATTATTACTTAATTTAGAAACCATGGCTCCACTGTAAAAGGAGGTGTTTAGATAGAGCAGACTCAGTGAATATATGGTCTTCTGGTTTCCCAGAGAAACTGAAAAGATGAGGTCAAAGATGAAGCGATATTCACATTTGGCAAGGCACAGAGCTTTTTTTTTTTTTGAATCTGCACTTTTTACTTTCAGTTGCATAAGATGTCATGGAATGAGTAATACATCTTTCTAATACATACCATGTAGTTAATATTCCAGAAACCAGTCGCCTCTGATTTTTGTTGTCACACCCATTTCGAATCATCTGTACTTTTGTAAATGACAAATTGATGCCACGTAGCTGAGTTGATGCCATGCCATGCTGCTTTTCCTGCAAAGCAGGATTGCTCTAGTGCTGTTTGAGATCATCTCCCTGTAAGTCTGTAAGTGGTTGGCAGGCTCTGACCTTGCTGTGTTTTTAGAGCAGCTTTGCTGAATTACTCCAAGGGCAGGAGTGAAAGCCTGCACTAAAGTACAGAGTTACTGCTGACAGATTGACCAGTGGCTCTAGATAACTCCAAGCGGGATATAAAGGGAAAGAAGCCTGTTGTTTAAGGAAAGGATTTGTGAAGCAGCAAATCCTGATAACTGTGAAACTTGAAGAGGAAGCTTGCACTGAAGTTTGTGTTGTGTTAAGGTTGTGACTTACTGGTAAAACATCAGGAAGAGCCTGGATGTGTTCTCTGTTGAGGCTGAGTTACAGATTTAGCCTATCTGTGTTCTCATGAATATAAATTCATTTCTGTTGCATGCATAAGGACTGATTTAGTACTGAAGGTTTTCAGAGTATAGTTACGATAATATACATTTCTCTTAAACCCTCGCACTCTTTGTGGGAAAGCCGACTGGAGTGTAATTTTAGCAGATTACAGTACTGGATGTACTCTTTAAAACATTTAAAGGGTATCGATCTCTGAACATCATACTGGTGGTTGCAGACCCAGGTTAAACCCCCTCATTGACTAATCAGAATAAGGACAGCAGTATTTGGTCTCCTGGTAGTCATTCTTCTTGCAGCACTGTGTCTCTCTGCTGCTTCGCCTTGGGTCATGAATAAGATTTTATTTTCTTTAAAAATTCAGTGTATATTCCCTGCAGACAGCTCTAATCTACAGTCCTCCTTCTTGCTTTGTGCATAAGCATCTCTGATTGATAGCCCCACAATCCTGAGAAGTATTTGCAGCTTTAGCTCTTTAGTGCAGTGCTCTGTCTGTACTCCTGAAACCATAGATCAAATTGAATGTAATGTACATGCAGCAGGGACTGAGTTTGTAGCATTTCTTTATAATTTAAGAGAGAGGAGGCACGTTCAGTTCTAAATATTCTTGTGGTCCACATATTCTATGTGGTATCCATAGGCATAAATCTCTTCACCACAAGAACTGCATGTAGGTATCCAAAGTTAGAATTTCAATGATAACTTTACAAGATCGATCATGTAAAATACAGCAGAGTATATGGGATTGTGGCTGGAGGGGTTATCATTCATGTTCAATTACCTGGGAAGAAACCTGGAATTTTGAAATCGATCCATGTACCCCTCCGTAATTGGAAGAAAAAAGACATTTCAGATTAGTTTACCTTAGTCTAGTAGATGCTCCTTATTACTTCAGAAGAAAACAAATATTGCCTCATCATCACATGCTAGACAGCAGACACAGAGAAAAATTCCTTCCAGTCCAAAATACAACTGACAGGTTTTTCACATGAGGAAGCATCACCAATGTCTCACTGTGAATCATCACATTTTGGTCGTTTTACTACCTAGGCTAAGCTTGTTTCGAAACAACCATAAAATATCTGCTTGTTTTCTCATTTAGCGCTATTTAATGGTACATGTTGGCTGAAAGATTTCTTGTTTAATAACTTTAAGGTAGATTGCCACACATTATAAAAGGGAGAGGATTTGCAGTTTGCAGAAACATGCTCTTCCAACAAGCATGAGTTGCTGGCATCTGGCTATTTGTAAACTGTATTTAACAGATCTTCTGTCTGTGCTTTTAGGAACGATTTTGAGCAGATGAAAGAACCCATTAGAAAGCCCTTTCTTCTCCATGGAAACATTCTGTCATTTGTTGCCCTTCTTTGTGTTTGAGAAATAGTAAAACAAATAGTAGCAGCAAATTTCACTGTAAGTTTCTTGACATGCAGGATTAAATCCAGATTTTCATTATTTTATACAGCAAGAGAAATTAAGGAAAGGGACAATAATTGGACAGAACTAATAAAACATTCATATTTAAAGAGCAGAACAAATAATGAGGTCCAATTGGTGCTCATTTAATCTAATGAGGATTAAAATAGATTGTCAGAAGTTTAGCAAATATCAGAAGAATTGGAATGTTGTCTGGAAGGTGAGAGCTTGAGTTTTTCCTACAGATGTTTATTTTTTCATCAAAACATCGTAAAAACAAAGTGCTGGTTATAGAAATGTAACCTTTATGGTTGATTAGTAAATTACAAGAGAGTAGCCCAATGGTTATGGGGATTTAGAGGGAATACCACAGAGCTCAGCACTGCAAGGGCAGCTTTTAATAGCAAAAAAAAAAAAAAAAGAAAAAAGCTGAATGTCATTCCCCTGCTTGAGAAGCAGTCCGAAAG
This sequence comes from Apteryx rowi, assembly GCF_003343035.1. Taxonomy (NCBI): domain Eukaryota; kingdom Metazoa; phylum Chordata; class Aves; order Apterygiformes; family Apterygidae; genus Apteryx; species Apteryx rowi. The sequence goes on along the minus strand of NW_020450873.1, from coordinate 340,012 downwards.
GACAGATGATAGTCCTCCCATTGCCCTGCATACACACCATTGGCGCTAACTTGGCACTGGTCTTACAGACTTAGCAGCGAGGCCACTAATGGAAAAAACTGCTGAAGAAGCTTCTCTGTCTATCTATCTGTCAATATATTAGGCCTAGGGAAAGCAGAGGTAGAAGCAGGCTTCACATGGGATTTCTCAGCAGGACTACTCTCCCATTTCAGATCCAAGAGTCTGCAGTGATTTATATCTATAAATATGTTTTCAGTTCATTTTCCTTTTAACGATGCTGAAGAAAGGGGAGTCAACACAAAGCAAGATACATCTGTCACTCCTTACTGCTCTGGTTCTCTTAGATGGGAAGATAGCAGCAGACAGATTGCTGTTTAGTGCTTAGAACTGCCTAGAAAAATACTGTGGTTGCTTTTGTTTTTGTTTTTCTGAGGATGCTTCTGAGGAAGAAAAAAAATGCTAGCACAGATAATTGATTGACTCACAGCATCAAAAGTAGCTGTAAAGCAAAAACATGGCCAAACATTTTCCTCAAAACCCTGAAACTTTCCAAATGTCACCTTGATGCTTCAAAACACTTCTTCTTGCATGGGCTGTCCCTGCCTCCCAGGGATCTGGCTGTTTGGCTGACCCACATCTTTCATGGTGCAGCACGGTCTCTCTCAGTAGGGATCTTTGGGGGAGTCCCTGGCTGCAGTATGCCATGGAGAAGGTCCATCTGGGAAAACACCACATAAAGCATGTTCAAGGTCTAAGGGATCCAGCTTCAGCTTCCAGGAGTCACAGAATCACAGAAGAGTTGGGGTTGGCAGGGACCTCTGGAGATCGCCTGGTCCGACCCCCTGCTCAAGCAGGGTCAGCTGGAGCAGGTTGCTCAGGGCCGTGTCCAGTCAGGTTTTGAATGTTTCCAAGGATGGAGCCTCCACAGCCTCTCTGGGCAGCCATGTCCATGGTTCAACCACCCTCACAGTAAAAGTCAGGCATCATGGCAATACTTCCTAACACAAAAACTAGTAACTGGTAAACTCTTGAATGTTTTCATTTTTTGAAAAAAAAGTAAAAAGAAAGAAATGCAACTGTTTTCATCAAAAAAACATTTTTTTTAAAGGTAACCTAGTTTTCCCTTCAGTAAACTCTCCTGATGTACAGTTTGGGAATAATCCTGCTAATTTTGTCTTTATACCAGAGCAGTGCCTGTCTGTAGAGTGCCTTACACTGTTAACAGAACTGGTGGTGCTCCTGTAGGCCATTATTGACATTATTTATTTAGCACCTAGCAACCTCAATCAGGGCCCTTTGTACTAGGCACTGTCCAAACAAAGCGGGGGGGAAGACAGCCTGTTCCCAAAGAAGGCAGTCTTTAGCCGTTAAACAGTATGCTGCAAAGAAATAGGTGGAGGGAAAGAAGGAGGGAAGCAATGGCACTAAAGCTTTCATAGTAATCTCTGGACTTCAGTATCACTGTTTCCCTCATCACAGCCATACATGGAAAAAGAGTGAGGTCCTAGCTGCACTATCCAAGGGTTTTAGCTAGTTAAATGGGCAGAGTTGTCCTGTAGGGTAACCTTTTCTGGAGACAAATGAAAGCACTCTGGTGCCTTTTATGTGCTGTTTTCATTTGAAAAGCTGCAGTACAAGTGGAATTAACAATTGATGCATATTTTAAAAGCATATACTTCTTAAAAAGCATAAGAGACAGTCATTTACATTTTGCAGTTGCAGTATTTTTCTGTCAAGAAACTAGCTCAAGAGGAAAAGAAATGCACAGTTATTTCTTGTCTTGGAAAAATGCCTTTCCATAGAAAAGAATATCTTCAAGTTTGCAAACAAAACCAGTAGGGGATTTTTTTCCCCATGTTGTTTCCCAGATAGAGGCCTACCAAAGGAAGAAAACGAACTGTTTAAGTAGGCAGGTCTCAGCATTTCAAAGTGCATTCAGCGTTTTCAGGTCAGTTCAGAATTTAACATGCCAAATCCCTCCACTGTGAAGAATGCCAGAAAAAATGGCATGAGGTGAATGGCAGAGGTGAAGAAATAGTTCAGTCCAGTTCCAGATTTTAGGAGCTTGTGAAAATCATATCTTTGGACATTTTCAAGAAGAGGGAAGAAATTAATCTATCAGGGCATGTTTAGGGGTACCCGGTCCTCAAAAAGCAGAGTATGGAGTTCTTGAGGCTCCTTCCTTGGGCACGTTTCTATGATTTAACATTGTTTATTCATATTTTCCAAAAGAATGTTTTGCTGTGCCAAGCCTCAGAATCCATTTTTCTCTAAAAATCTGCTGTGGCAGACTGGGCATGGTCTTTGTCCATATTTTTCCATCTGGTTCAGACTTAGCCATGGGTCTTTGCCACGCTGTGAGTTCACCTGAAGGAGAGCTAAACTCCCAGTGTGCCCATCTCCTTTCTCTTTCTATCAAATTGCTTTTCTTTTAGTTTGAAAGAGAATCAGTAAAATATGTTCATTTATGGTCACCAGTTTGTATAACCCCATACAGATAAAACAGATACAGATAATAATACAGACTTCCTGAAACTAGCAAAAAATACTAATGTTCATAAAGCAAAACCAATTAAAAGAAAGCATCAACAGCTTTCAGTCTGTTTTCTTTCCTATCCTCCATGCATTAGGTTAGGATGCTGACTGTTCCACGGACTTGAGGATGGTTTATATGTATTTACCCAGTTTTTTTTTTTTTTAGTATTTGCATGCTTTTGTCATGAGCATTTTGAGATTCTGGTGCAGTGGGGAAGTTTGTTGTGTTCTTGTGCCCTGTTACATGAAATTTTCCTGTATCCTGTTCTTTTCATCCTAGGCGCAAAATATCCCATTTTAGAATGACAAAATACTCATTTTCTGCAAGAAGCAAAGGAAACCTGAACATATCTCTTAGGTCTCACGAAGGCAAAACTACCATTAACATTAAAGAAGAAAGTGCTTTGCTTGAGCAAAACCTGAATATTAAGGACATCATAGTGCCAGATTTTAGCTTTTAGACAAGCGGGAGTGTTGGAGGATTTTCACAAGAGTGGAGAGCAGACAGGACAGTTTTTACGCACGACACGGAGGGGCTCTAGGCCTGCTGCTGTATCCTGGGGTCGTTGCACTGATCCATCCCCAGCGGCTGCCTGGTGGCAGAGCTCCAGGGTAGGACGTGCACTTCTGTGTTTGAGGGACCTTGGCAAAGCCCAGCCCAGTGTCCCACCTCCGCACCCTGGCCCGAGAGCAGAGCAGCGCCTGCTATTGCCCGGCATACCCCAACTTCAAATGCTCAGTGTTGCACTTCTTCCCAGCGCCCAACAGACCACCCAGCCACAAGATGCCTTGTAAGGTAAAGCAGTCAGCAGCTGGCCTGGCACAATCAGCAGCTCGCCCTGGCTGGGGGCAGCATCTCACATACGGAGGATTTGTAGCCACAGAGCTTTCTCATACAGTTTGGACCCAGGAGGCTGGTGTCAATGGAGACATGGGCACATAAATCCAGTCCCAGCCTGTAAGGCATCTGCTCCTTCAGGGAGCAAGGGGACCTTTTTATGCACTTCGTTGCAACAGAGTTTGTTTGTGATTACATTTTCTTTCCAAATACTGCCTGTCTGACTGATTGCAAATGTGGGCAATAATGAGAGAAAACAGGCCAGAATTAAGGGCACCATCTTGTTTCTCCGCAAAAGAGAGAGCAGAGCTGAGCACACAGCAACTGGTGCAGCAGGTTGGCACAGGTGCCCGTTTGGGTCTGTGTGTACAGCCCATACATTACGTCCCAGATTTCTCTCTCCTGTTTACTTTCTGTCCATTTTCATGTGTACCATCAAGCTCTTTTTTTCTCTTCTTGTCTCTCCTAGCCAACAGAGTGTAATTCATAGGCCCTCTTCGAAGGAGGTGCCCTGGGATGAGACTGGAAGCTGATCGGGGGCAAAAGGCTGGAGATTTGCCTTTCTGTGACACACTCAAAGTGTCCTGCGAAACACCAAATCATTCATATCAAAAGCCCTGGTTACAGCATAGTTATTCCCTGGACCCATGTAGTAAAACACATGTAAATCCATAGTGTAGAGCAGGCATCCAGTTTTATGACCCATTAACATACTGTCTTTTTATTACTGTTCTTCTGGATTACAGCAGTCAGCGAAAGGTCGAAAGTTATGGCCTAATGAAGGAAAAAATCAGGGACAGAATCAGGCATTTTTGATGTAAACTGGTGAAAAGAGACCTGCTTTCCTGAAAGCAGAAGGCACCAAATGCCAGAGACCATTTCAGTCCCTGTAGCTTCTCTCAATCAACTTGAAGCCTAGAAGCCCCTCATTTTTTTCTTCCTATCTACTTTCCTGGTTCTGTGCCAGGTGCTTCTTGCCACCTCCTTTCAGCTTTTCTGCTCTTTGGTATTTTTGCTAGCTAACTTGAGTATAGGGAGTTTCCAGTAATTCAGCTAGCCAGCTTAAAGTTTAATTATTTTTATGTTCCACTGTAATATATGGCGTAAAACAATAGCCACAGAAATGCAAACACGCACAAAATAATAAACTTCTGCCCACCTGCAAAAAACAGGGTTTACTGGAGTTTGTAATAACTGTATAAAATAATTTTAAACAATCTAATATAAAGGTGGCTTCAGTGATCTCTTATAACTGTCTCCAGACCATTCCAGGATGATTTGGTTTAATCCATGTTGTAATCATTGTTTTCTCTGGCAAGGACCAATTCCTGCAATGTTCTCAGAAACATGTTCATCCCCAGCCCATATTTACCAAGTAGATGCCAAGTAGACCTGGGTTCAGCAATGTTTACAAGGCCAGTTTGATGGGAATTTAAACAGAAAACAACACAAAAACATATACAAACCAGAGCAGTTCCCACCGGCAATTCAAAAATGCTTGCTGTGGGTCATGGGGCATTTATCTCAGACGTCAGAGATGTCATTGCATCTCTTGTCTCTGCATTTAGTTCTTCCTTCCTCCCCTGAATCAGTCTCCCATCTTTCAGTAAAATTATACTGTAGAAGAATAAAGAAGAATCTGATCTTTTGGTGTTCTTTCCCAGCAGCTCCAAGCACTAGAGAAAGAGCTTTCAAGATGCCGGAGCCAGCAAAGTCCACTTCTGCCCCCAAGAAGGGCTCCAAGAAAGCCGTGACAAAGACCCAGAAGAAGGGGGATAAGAAGCGCCACAAGAGCAGGAAGGAGAGCTACTCCATCTACGTGTACAAGGTGCTGAAGCAAGTGCACCCGGACACCGGCATCTCCTCTAAGGCCATGGGCATCATGAACTCCTTTGTCAATGACATCTTCGAGCGCATTGCCGGCGAAGCATCCCGCCTGGCACACTACAACAAGCGCTCCACCATCACCTCGCGAGAGATCCAGACGGCGGTACGCCTGCTGCTCCCCGGAGAGCTGGCCAAGCACGCAGTGTCTGAGGGCACCAAGGCTGTGACCAAGTACACCAGCTCCAAGTAGCTGGCCGCTGGTCTCCGTCGGGACTCATAGGCGGAGATGGGCACCAGAAGGGCAGCTGCTACACAGATAAATGTCACTGCTACTACTGACGGCAGTTTGCACTCTTGGGACGGGCATTAGAAGCTGTCTATTGAAAGAGGAGATGGTGATCTGGATGTCGGCTTATTTTCCTGTTCAGGACATGCTACGGGTTTTGTACATCACGCCTTAGGCAATGCTGACAGAGAAGGCCTCTGCTTTCACATCTCATTCAAAGGAGAGTGTATTCTTCTCCGTGCTCCGAAAACATGCATGTTTGGCACTGGCAGGGGAGACGGGCGACAGCCGCGTAGAGACGTGGTCTCTGAAGTCTTCCTGTTTGGCTGCTTCCTTCCAGTCCCCAGAGACGGGCCCAGGAGCCGGTGTTTGTCGTCGCTCTCTCGCGGGCCGGACCTGCCCTGTCCCCCGGTGCCTGCAGCAGACAGGCCCTGATGCCTCCGCTAACGCACAGGGCGCAAGCTGGAGTGAAACCCACGGCGGCTGAAAGGAGGGCTGTGCTTGACAGTAGCGTGTGAGGCCTCTTTTAAAGAGAAAGTCCGACAAGCAGGCCGGCGCCTGGGGAAATTTCAGCGCTAGCTCTTCCCCTGTGTCCCTCCAAACCAGGGAGCGACTGAGCTGGCTGCAGATGGGGGCACCCGGGCCCTGTTTGCCCGAGGCCGGCCCGGACGTTTGAGCTGCCTGTGCCAAGACATACGGACAGAAAAGGGGGGATGTTGGGTTGCTTCCCGTCCCTGGCTGCTGCTTTGCCTGCTTCGAAGACCTACTTCGGTGTGCAAGACACTACTGTTTCTGCCGCTGCCTGGAGACCTTCTCTGCTGTGCTGCTGCCTGTGCTGCCTCCCACCGTCATCTCTGTAAGCACGTGCAGACCAGGCTGGCAACAGGCAGCTCACCTCATCCCAGGTCCCTTGTGCTACCCATCTGCCAGGAAGCAAAACAAAACAAAACAAAACAAAACAAAACAAAACAAAGGGTGTGGAGGGAGCAACGCTTACCTGCATCCCAGTGATACTTCAAATAATTTTAAATGACTTCAGATATTCCCCATGCTTTTTCAAAGTTCATACTAAGATGAACAATAACAAAATCTTGATAAAAGCCATAGAGATTAGTGGAGGAACCTCTCCATTAAAAGTTTAACTTGGCAGAAGTGCTGGGTAGCACAATGAGACCATGGGCAGAACTGTGAAGCTGAAGCTTCCTACTCAAAACACAACACTAGCCAACATTAAAAAAAAAAAGCCAAAATCTCTGGTAGGCTGTAATACTTCAGATCAAAAATGTTCATGTGTTTAAAATAACAACTGATTGCTGCAGTTTATTCTGTAAATGAAAGGGCGGCAAAAACAGAAAATCCATTAGTTCAGTTTCACCCCAAACTCCCAGACTTTCTTTTTAATGAAAATGTAAGCTCATACCCCAAAATAACAACGTTGCACTACATCTCTCACTTTCCTCTACATTTATCTGTATCCTGGTTTTTTACACTCTGAGAGTGATGAGGACCCTTGACTAATTAATGTTACTTTTGGAACTGCAGAATTCTGCTGTTCCAGAAGATTCAATTGTTTCTTGTTTTCTTTAGTGTTGTAGTAACTTTGCAGTTGGTCCTGAAGCAGGGACTGCACAGACCTGCACAACCAAAAGCATCTCCAAAAACCCAGAGCAGCGTGGGCTCCTAGGTGGTGGTGTGCTGGGGAGGAAGTACAGATCCACATCTCTGTACACATAGGTCATCTAGTATATCCCTGTACCATCCCACTCCATCATACCCACCTGCAAGGGCTCAGGACAAATGGCAATTACTCAGAGATGTACTTCCACTCCCCTACTGCAGCTTGGGGTTCCCACACCAGAAAATAGGCCTTCTTTCCCATACTTTGCTCAGTGATCGTACACTGCTAGGCTTTCAGCCGCATTTAATCCAGTGACCCCAACAGGACTCTCTGGTGATATCTTTTGGAAAGAGATTCAAATTTCTGTCCCCAGGACACAGAGTTTTGGAGCAAAAGCTGGGTCTCCTGCTGTCAGCACCAGAACAACGAATTCCCAGTGCTGGTATCCATGTTTGGTAGCAGCAATCCATCACTCACCTGGGCCATTTGGCCACAACCCTTTGGAAGTGCCAGCTTAGCACTTCCTTTTGTTTTCCAATCGAATAGCCAAAGCCAGGTACCAGACATGAAAATATACCTGAAGTGGACCTAAAGCCACTGTCATTGGCCTTCCTTCCACCAAAAAGCAGATGACGCAGAAGGGGAATGAATATAAAGTGAAGGGCTGGTTGGCAGCACTGAAACTTTTTCCTCCAATCCGTATGAGCCGCAAGTCAGAATTCATCCCATCCAGGATTTCACTGTTGTATAGGAATAGAGAGCTGAATAGAACTGTTCCAATTCAATGATATGTGCAAGCCAGGCTGATGCTGGGCCTCCCCCAGGTTTACTCAGCACAGCTTCAAAATCCTCATTGCTTTCCAACAGCCCAGAGCTCCACTCCAGTCTCTACAGGCGGTACAACTGCCTGCAGTAAGAAGTCCAGAAAATAAAATTAAACATTCTCCCTGCAGAGCCTCCTGGCCAGCTAACGTAGCAGGGGAGCAAGGCTGGGCTCTCAGACAAGAAGTGTTGGCCCGTTACACACAGTCACAGCGTCGGGCTCATTTTCTTCTCTGTGAGGTGGCACTGTTTTCACCTCCATTTTCAGAGATTGTTTTGGAGAGAGGAGACATGACGATTTAAGGAGAGTATAAAAATACTTGAGGGCTTATAGAGGATATTTATATTGTTTAAAGAAAAGTCACTGAGAGTGAGCATCTCCATCCCTTTATAGTTTAGGCTGTAGTTTGACACATATTTTGCTCTTCACTCTCCCCTTGTATCATTCTTTGACTTGCCCCTGACAACATGGAGAACAGGACTGGGGAATCGATCCATTAAACTGAACCTTAAAATCAACCGTATTTTCTCCTTGCAAGCTTCATTTTAAGCTAGTTCTGGTCCCTGATCTGGTCTGTCACCATCATACGGACATTAGTGACAGTCACTGGCCCCAGCGACTGGCATAAACTAGGACTGCCTCAGAAAATAGTTAACAGCATTTGTGAAATTATGGCCCTTGTGTGAAAAGACAAATGAAAAAAGGAAATCTGTGTCTCTTGCAATAGTCCCGTTAGCAGAAAAGACATTACTTTTAAATATACCACTATGAATGTTTCCCTTGCAGTGTTCCATGAACAGTTTCTATAATAATCCTGACACTGGAAATCAGACACATCTGATTTTTTCAGATCACACTGGATGTAAAGTGTTGCACAAGGGAAAGAGAGCAGATTGTCGGTGGGACTCTGCTCCTATTCAGCCACCGAGGTGAAGTGATTAGAGGCTTCTTGCTCAGCAGCCGAACATCATGTGAGACAGCCTACCCTTCCCCGCAGTTGACTGCTTGCACTGGCTCATGGTCACATCACTTTAATTGGAATTATTTTGACTGTGATAGGCTTTGGACTGAGGCTTAAAAGTAGAGACACTAGAAAATGGTCTAAAAGTTCAAGGATCAAAGTATTCTTTGTCCACATAGAAAACTGAATTGTGGCATGTTCCACAAGTCCCTTGCAATGGGATTTTCTGCAGAACCTGCTTTTAACAAGATGTATTTCCAGTTCTTGGAGTTGATAAAATACTTTAAAAATGAAGATAACATACAAAGCCCTCCTCCCCCCTTCCTGAGTCCTCCTGCCATCCCAGGAGCATCTCTGAGATATTCCTGTGCTTTGCCAGTAAAAAGCCAAATGCAGATTGAAAGTTGGGAAAGGGGACTGCAAAAGAATAATACAAGCCTTATATTACCCCATAAGGGTTGCTGCATGGGCATGGTCTGGAGGTTTGCTCATGCTCAGGACAGGTAGGTCTGTAGTCAAGCACTAGGAAAAAAGAGTAGCAGCAAGTACAGGATGAGTACAACATTGTGCCTGTCCTGGACAGCACTGTGAGTCTGAGGAAGTGGTACTTGACAGCCGAGACAGATCCCTGCCCAGAGTAACCTGTGTCACTACGTGCCCTTCTGCCCTTGCCACAGGCAGCAGCACAGAGGTAGCCCCAAGTCCCAGCAGCCCCACCACGGCACTGAAGTCAAGCTTGGCATGGACTATGCACAGCCTTGAGCATTTGTCAGCGTCATAGCATTCCTGATGGTTTAAACTGAGAGCAAATTGTTTACAGGAAACAGAAGAACTTGAAAGAACCCATAAAAATCACTTGCTGCCAGAATTTCAGGAGTTCCCTGGGAACAGCAGCTGGGGAGCAATCTCTCACACTTACTATCCATGCATGGTATTTTTCAGGCTTATGTACACAGAGTTTTTCTGACAATAAGTGTTACATAATGTATGATCTATGTTGTATTACTGTTGTTTTATGACATATCTTACAGCTAAATTACATGTTTTCTGTTAAATGTATAAATAAAATGTAAATGCAGACCTGTTCAAAGTCAGGTGATACTGAACTCTCCAGATGTCTTTGTTTCTTTCACATCAATGAACCCTCAAAGCCCTACATTTCTCTTTCTCCAAATTGCTTCCTCCAGTACTCAGAGTCACAGCAACCACCCTTCCAGCAGAGATGGTGGCCTTGCTGGTCCTCACAGAAAGTTAGTCCCAGACCAGAGCAGTCCCACAGTGGTGAGCTGAGAGGATTTCTTCCCCTTGGTACCCACCTGCTGCTGCCCTGGGGCAACAATGCCCATCACATCCTTTTGCATTTTTCCTCCCATCTCTGTGTTTGAAGTGGGGGCAGCTCTGCCCACAGCCTCAGCCTGCCGCTGTGAGTCATCGCGAGGGGTGTCACTGACCTCAGGGATCATCACAAGACCAACGGGTGCCTTTTCAAGCTCTTCCACTGAACTTCCCCACGGTCGAGCCTGAGCATGGCTGGCTGGAGCCTGCTCTCTCTCGGCTTCTGACTCACCCTTCATCTGGGGGTGAGGAGGAGGAGAAGGGCAACGAAGTGGCTTTACCTCCCACACACACTCCTGGCACCAGAATGAGATATTGCACACAGTCAGTTATGCATATGTATAATCCGCTTTGCCTGCTGTATGGGAGAAACAAAAGCGTTATGATAAAGTGGATGTAAGTGCTGCTAGTTTCAGTGTTAGGCACCGAAAATGCAATGGCATCTCTGTCCATGACAGAATTTAGACTAAATGTGTCTCTCCTCACTGCAAGTAGAGGACTGCAGGGAGGATGCCCATACTGCTGCGTAACTATGTATGTAGCTGGCAACTTGTCCTTACCCAAATTCCTGTTTGTGGTGCAGTCTACCTGGCAGCTATCATTTAACCCCAAAGTGCCAACACTTTTAACTTGCACAAACTGAAGCACTGTGGTTTGGAAACGTGTTTTATACACATTCAGCATTTCTGTTTATCTGAATTAGCAATCATTGCCACTAGAAACATCTTTGCTTGGACTGTGAGAGGTATATAGGTAACAAACATGGGAAAAGCAGTACTTGTAACTAACTGACGTGGAAGTGGAGTATTTCTTTCCAAAGAAATGCTGTTGTTAATGTTGATTTCCACTTGATACCCCTGTGCAGAGCAGCAACCACAAAGCACTTCCATAACAGAGCTGACACCTGGGCCTTGGGAAGACCCAGACCAGGATACACGAGGTAGAGCAGCGCTCATTCTTCCTCAGGATCCTGGGAGAAGGGAAGCAGTAGTTACCCAGCGTCAGGAGCATGGCCATACTTGGTGTGCAAGGGGGCTGCCAGACTGAACCCAGACCTGTGCACGGCCACACGGAGCCAGGGTCTGAGCGTGCTCTCAGAGCACCCTGCCTTTGACATGGCCCAAGCTGCCCTGGGTTCCCATCTCACACACCATCTTTCACCATCTGCATTCCCACAGGAGAGTCCACTACAATTTAGCTGACAGCTGTTTACAAAAGTGCTGCTTTTCAGGGCAAACCAGCCCTTTTCCTGCCATTTTCTTGCTAGTGCCTCCTGGCTAATATCACTTCAAAGACCATCAGCTGGCACTCAGCTACCACATGGCCGAGTCTATTGGCAGAATCAGATATAAAAACTTAGGACCATCAAAAGAAACTAGTAAAGAAGCAGCACTTCATGCAACAGGCAGTTCACCTATGGAGCTCTTTGTCAATGGATGTTGGAGATGTTAGAAATTGATTTAAGGACAAATGAACAGGCAAGAAATCTGTTGAGAATTACTCAGCTTGTATAAACCATGTCAAGAATGACTAGAGACCAGGAGAGTATAAGGAGGAATTCCTGCTATTCTTACAGGCTTTCTCACATGGCCACAGCTGGAAAGAAGATACTGGGCTGGATAGGCCAAAGGTCTGATCCAAGTTGTCTACATATATTTATGTACTATCTGCCTTGTACTACTCATGAACTATGGAGAGTTTTATTAGGCTTCTGAACCTTAGAAGAAAGCTTAAAAGAAAACTTTCTATCTTTCTTTTTTTTTTCTATTTAGCTCCTGTGCATATATAAATGGTTATGTGGATTGTGTTAGCTTGGCTTACATGAAAAGAGATGTTTTGTTTCTAAAACAGTTAGAGTTAACAAACACAGATGGTGTAAGAAAGAGGGAGAAATGGGGCTTTTGCTTTCTCATATAAAAGAAAGCTGTTCTCAAAAACATTTTCTCCCTTGAAGCAGCTGGGTTTTTTCCTGCCTTTTAATGACCGTAAGCCTAATCCCCCAAAAAATCTCTTACAGAAGTTCTCACAAAATTCATTCAAAAAAAATTCTCTTACAGATTTATCTCTATCTGTTAAGAGAGCTGGAACAGAAATTTTAAATTGGTAAGATTGGAGGAGGAATGGCAATCTCTGGATGTGAAGCACCAGAAAGAGCAAAAGGCAGGAGAATATAAAATAAAGATATAAGAGTGGCAGGTGTCGATGGGCCCTAGATGAGCAGGCCATCAAGATCCCAGCCCACACCATTTGCAGCTTCTCAGGACGCTCGGGTCAGGAGAAAAGAGATGGGGAGTAAATCCTGATGACTCACGGAGGTGGAACAGCATGGAGAGAGTAGCCACTGTCAGCTCCTGCAGGGTACAAAAGGTAGATCCAAAACCAGCACAGGATCACTGATCGAAGGAGAATCCAGGAGACATGACAATAACTTGATAGGCACCATCTCTTATCCTGCAAATCATTGCAAAGATGGACATACACGTCCCTGTGTCTGTGTGCTGGACAGATGGCGTGGATACCGCATCTTGGTGCTTATGAGTATGTGGGTGCGAGAATATGAGTGTGAGTGAGTCAAATCAGATCTGTTTTAAAATAAAATGGCCTGCCCCTCCTTTAAGGTGTTGCCTTGAGTTTGCTACCCTGTTGCACAATGTTGCAGCATCATTGCCTACTCTTTGGGGTTGCTGCTGCCCAGACTGACCCCCAGTCATCGCCAGCCTCAGCATTTTGAACCATGCCCATCTGGCTGTTCATAGCTACTTATGCAGCTTTCCGATCAATTATTCACTTTAAATCTAGCCTTGGAGCAGGAAGAGTATGCTCGTTCTGTGTGCATCTCTCCAAGTCACTGTGAATTAAATCTCCTCCTATGGAGATGTGGGAGTGCATTGTTTATACAGAATGTGTTCATATTTGCCAGCATTGCAAAAAGTGTCCAAGCATAACTTTTTAAATAAAGCAAGAAACCCTTCTGATCTCGCCTGCGCCATGCTCTAGGACATGTTCTGGTGAATCTCAGCCTATGTCCAAAGAACATAGCTACAGACAGGAGAGCAGTGAGTACAGTCAATGTAAGTGCTCAGTCTCCTCTATTCACCTGAGACTGCCTGGGAAGACCAACAAAAGAAAGGAACATAAGTGCATCACATTCAGTTTCACTAAAATGAGGGAAATATGAGGCTTCATTTTTTTAGGCCTTCTGTTTTCTGGAGCCCTGTAGTATTCAAGGGCTCGCAGAAAGCCTGGTCTTACGGAAAGAGACTATCGAACTGTTCCATCTCAATAAAGCCTGCCCCTTGCAGAAAGTTTGCTGAGGTTTGTTGTGCCCGGCTCCGTTCTAATGAAGCAGGAAGCCTGCTACAGCAGGAGCTAATTTAGTGATTTGAGAGGTAGATGGAGTTCCTTTTGCTGAGAGGTTACTTTGTTGGGATGAACATTTATTCTACAGCTGCTTCCCCTGCATTTCAGGTAATAAAAAGTCACACTGATGTGCTGACTTTGGATTTGCAACATCCCCTCACTCCTCACCCAAACACCCTGCAGTGCTGCAGGCTGCAAGGCCCACTGCTCACGTCTGCAGCTGCGTCAGCCTGGACTTATGTTAAGCCCATGCTGCTCACATACTGACTTGCACTCTGGCCCCAGTCCAGAGTGAACTGACTGTATCTTTAGGTGAGAAACTCAGAAGTGGGAGGAAAAAGGAAGAAAATTCAGATCCAGATCCCCAAGCCCTTTACAGCTGGCATTATATGTGGAGAGGATCCAGACAGCTCATGCCACAGCTGACTCGAGAATAACAAAAGCTGTAACCCTGGGGGCCATCAGCAGCCCCTGGCCACTTAGCAGGGGAGAGCCAGAGCTGTTTTTTAGCCTGGATGATTCAGCACAAAGAAGCCTTTACAGCTCAGCAGCAGGCATCTCGCCCCTCTTCTCATCACGCCTCTTCTTAAGTTTTAAATATAAGGGACAAAAGTTCTCCCACCCCCCCCCGATTCTGTCAATTCCTCACACATATGTCTATAATGCTGTTTTGGGCATTAAAGAATTTTTAAATGGAAAAGATAGATCTCTTAGGAATCACGGGACACCACATGCACTATCTGTTTCTGGCTGTAAGAGCCAGCATGTTCCCTCACATTTGCATTTATAGTGCAGGATAACGAATGGCATTGAACAGTGGCCGAGGCAAATTCAATGCAAGCAGCTGTACACCATGAAGACTGAACACAAGGTCCTCCATGCCAAAGGGTATCACAGCAACCAAGAGCTCAGCAATTTTTTTTAAGTGATTAGAAGTTCATAGAGGGCAAGAAGAATTTTAATAACAAAACAATAAATACACATTTGCCAGGAACAAGAGCTTTCCTGCTTTATAGAAAGTTTCACGAGCTATGAGAGAACAGCAGGAAGAAGTACTATCCTACCCTACCAGCTGCAGTGAGGCTTGCAGTATCCTCTGAAACAGCCTGTGCCTGCCAGCACTGACAAGGGTCCTGCCCTAGGTAGAGGCAGAACAGAGTTTGTGCCTTAAGTGGTCTATCCATGTGAATGTGCCACCCACAGTCTCGGCTCAGCAAATCCGTAAACTAGTACGCTGCGCTGACCCTGAGACCTGGGATGGAGATATCTGGTATGATAATGACGATTCGCTGGAAAGCTCCAATTGTTATACTCCCCCCCCCCAGAACCTGCACCAGTATGACCACTGGTTAAAACTGAGATTGCGGATGAGGGAGATGATAATGTTCGTACTACTGTACGATCAATCCCTTGGTCTCCAGCAGAATTGGCCAAATTGCAAGAAAAGTCCTCTAGATGGCCAGAAGAATCTGAGACCGAATATATATGGCGAGTCTCCCTCACTGGGTGAGATCGTATCTTGCTGAGTGAAGGAGAGGCAGAGGGCTACTGGGGCCCCGGAGTATTTCTAACCACCCCTCTGGGCGACCAGAACTATTCATTAACTGCCCGAGCCGCCTATTGGGCCGGTGGCATAGACCCGCAGGAGCAAGGAGACCCCCTCGTTATTAAGACTACAGGCTTCTCAGACCTTGCTGCGTCTGTGCAGAAGGCAGCCTGTATACAAGCAATGTTTGAGAGGGAGGCGTTAAGGAGATCTCCCATGCTAGCTCCAATTGATGCGGCAAGGTTAACCCCCCTTATCCACGGTCTCCCTGATAGCCTGAAAACTTATGTGGCCAATGCTCAGGATCGCATACAAACTGCTCGTGCCATGAATACTAGCGCAGCCACCGTGCAGCCCCCGCAAGATCAGGCTCACATAACCACCTGGAATGAATTTGTTCAAGAAATAATAAGTTACGGATGCCGTATGGGCTGGATTGGGACCAGGCCCAGAGAACCAACTGAATCTCCCTGGTGGGTCCGCCAGGTACAGGCTACCAATTTGAAGCCCAAACCCAAACCGAAATTTTGCAAGGAGCGTACGACCTGTGACGTAGAGCCCTGGCAATGGGGGTGCCGCGACAGCTACTGCATGGCACCCCCATGGCCAACCTTCGGGCTCTGGTACAATCCCTGAGCCAAAGGATCAATGTGAGCGGGAAGTTTCAGCCAGCGAGGCACGACTCATTACCTGACAAATCTGAGCCTTCAGCCCTGCAACGGAACCTGATTGACTTTCCCATTAAAAAAAAAAAAAAAAAACTCACATCCCCGGAGAGGGCAGTGAGCCACCCTGCCTGGCAAGCGCTAGCTCCACAGTGGCTCCTTGATGCTTTCTGCAGCCGCACAGGCAGGAATCAACAGGGTGGTACATGCACTGCCCCTACAGTTCTCCTGTCTGGCCAGTGAGGAACCCAAATGGGTAATGGTACTAACAACCCCCAAAAACCTTTATGCATGGGGAGCAAAAGACAGTTCTGGGAAAACCCATTGGATTAGCACTAGATGTGTAGTACCCACCTTCTAACATAAGTTTGCTGGTTGGGTGACAACCGAGCATCTTTCTTTTACACCTCCACAGGTAGTCCACATGCTGGAGAATTGCACCTGGAATCAAGGGCTCTCTTAGCTAATTTTTTTTTGTTGTTGTTGCTGGGTAATTGTATTCTTAATGCTTATGATTGTCTGTAGGCCAAAATTGTGATCAAAGCCTCACTTGCACTATTGATCGTAAAATATTGCCAACATGAACCTCATGTTATACATAGGCTGCGTCAGGAAAATATGCTCAGGTTTAATGTGTATATGCGTAATAACTATAATGATAATTGCATGTGTAAACCAAGAAAATAATCGGCACAAAAGTACAAGGACTTTGGGGATTTGGGTCCACTACAGTATGAACATGGTTATGGATAAGTAAATTAGCCTACCAAGTAGAAGTTTTAGCCAACGCCATGCGAGACAGCTTGTCCTTGATCAACACACAAATGCAAGCTACGACTAAGACAGCTCTCCAGAATCGCATGGCACTGGACCTGATATTACTACACCAAAATGGGTGAAAAAACAGACAGCTTCTGAAAACAGAAGCCTTCTTCTTAGCTGGACCCAAAGATCCAAACACTGATATTAGCAACATCTATGATCACTATTATTATTATTGACCTTTATAAAACACTATTTATTGCTCTGAGATGATTGTTCTCTGAGCTAAGAGCTTTGCCTGCCCCTGCAGTTTGGCAATGAATGCCTTGGGATTATTCTAGCCCTGAGAACAGTCTTCCCTCTGTATCTTGCTAACATAGCATTCCTGCACTTGTCAGATGAAGACTGACCCAGATGAGGTAGCTGCACTATCAGGCAGTATTTTCAGTTCCCTACAGTCAGCCAGGTATAAGGTTTGTCTGGGTATTATAAATGATTTATCGGAAGACATGTGGTTGAGCTGACATCTCTGATCACTTGTGGGATTTCTTGTCGCAGCACATGTCAAATTGTGTTTCACCATGAGGGACTGCTATTCTCCTTTACTCGTATCTTCCTAGCTTTTGCAGACACTGATGTGGATGTGTATTATCCAAACCATACTGTGCTGTGTACTCTATGTTTCTTGCTACAGGCCTGGTAGCTGTGTCAGTAAGCTTCTGTATAAAATCTCACTTAGATTCCCAGGTTATATTTGAGCTGGATTTCACTAGTAATTGAACTTAATTTTAGTAAGGTGGAAAAAGTCAATTTTCATCTTCTTGGAGTCAGTTCTCTCCTTCAAGTCAAGCAGCTAAAACACTTCCACATGGGTGCTGAGTCACAAAACCTCATTTGGTAGTACCTTGTCCTTACAGAAATGCTTATGAAATCATCTTGTTTTTGAACCCCAAGCTGAAGACAGTGAACATGCCATACTGACAAGCTGAATCACTAAGACAGCCACAGGAAACTCTTTGTGCCTTGGGCACACCAAACATACAGTCCAAAGCCCTAACCCTGAAAGACAACACATGCACAGCTACTTCCAGCCCCTCCTATAGGAGCAGACTTAAACCTGCTGCTGACAGTGATTTTCATTCTTGTAGATAATGATAAGCTGTGGATATAGTAGAGCAGTATTCAGTATAAATCAGTTCATTGAAACTCAGCCAATTTGTGTCAGCACTGAAATAAAACTGAAAAGAATAAATCATCCATCTCAATTATTTTATTTGTATTTCAGCAGTGCTAAAATAATTCAAATGTGAGAAGGTCTCTACAGCACAGAAAACAGTTTCTGTTCCAGAGACCTCGCTCGCACACATGTGAAGACAGACTGGCAGAATGGCAAGGACATGGGGAGGAGAATACTGAAAGGGACACTCAGACACCAGGAAAGCAGAAGGAGAATGCCTCTCCCAGATTCCACTAATCTGCCCTGCATTTTATGGACACTTTGCAATCTGCTCAGTCTTCAGCAGGTCCCGATGGCGCCACATTAGTGTGGTTTAGCGTATGCCTGCACCAGGCTCATAGTGAAATGCTGCTGCAATACCACCTTGTGCAGCCATTCGTAGGTGACTTTAGATAGTGAAGATTTATGCCTGAGAACTTGATCTGCTAGACATCAGAAAAATGGCTGTTTTCCAGACAAAACTAAGCCTATTGTTGTCCATGACCTTTGCTTCTCTATTTCTTTTTCTATAAAAGCAGCAGACTGTAAGCAGAACCCAGCAGGCAGAGGGTTAATTGCTTGAGTTTACCACTAAAGCCAGAGGAAGTGTGGAGCTAACCCCAGTCACATCTGTGTTAGACTTGAGAGATGTTCCTCTCTGATTTAGCACTGACACTCCCTGCATGTTCAGGAAGTTCTCAAAAAGGATCCCAGTGACCCAATTGACCCAAAAGGATCCCAATGACTATTCTGCTTTCTGGAAGTTTCCAGTGGTTTCTAGACATGTGCATGGCACCCCTTGTTACAGCCTGCTTGGTAAACATAAAAGCACAGTACAAATATCTGCTTACAGCCTCACTGCTTGCCAGCTGCTCCAGCCAGCTGCTAGCCTTGTCGGGTCTCTCTCAGGCTCAAACTCCTTTCCACGACATTTCCTCAAGCCATCTCCTCTTTCTTCTGCTCATCACCACGGATGGCTTCAGTCAGCTCTTCCCTAGCAGGCAAGGACAAGGTACCACTTCCCACTCTGTCTGAGCCTTCACCTTCAGAAGCTCATTTAACTATGAAGAAAAGAGATTTTTCTCTGTCTTAAAGCCCCTAACCACAAAGCATGGGTGAAAAGGCCTCAAAGGGTGACTCATCTTGCCACTGCGATGGAGAAGTCTGAGCGCTTATGGTGCATTTGACAAGGGAATTGCAGTCCACACACACTAGCAGCTACCCAGCACTGGTAGATTCATTTCACTTTGCTTTACAAGTGCCTGGGTGACTAGTACAGATGCCAACATCTATAGTCACTGGAGTGAAGAGGAATTTCAAGGGTGTGATCCAGCTGGCCTACACTTGGATGAAGTGAACTGCACCCTGAAAGTGCCCTTTTGTCTCATTTTACGATAGAGAGAGTCTAAAAAAATACATTGGAGATCAATATCTAAAGTTAAACAAGGGAGCTTCACTCATTTCAGGTCCATCTGCAGTCTGTTTCACTCTTCCCCAGTACAGGCTTTCCTTTCAAGACTGCTTCAGTATAGGAATTTGATGTCACAGAGCTGTAACTTGTGCGTATTATCAGTTTATTTTCTTGCCCCACTCCCCCTTTTGCTAAACACCATAATAAAGTGCTTTTAAGGGAAGGAAAAAGCGGTTTGTTCCAGCAGTAGCTCAAGCAGAGTCTTGGGTCTTTCCTGGGAGCCCTTTGTGTAATAGCCACTTCCCAGCGAAGGGGGAGGAGGCAGCGGAGGAGGATCACACACCAGCAACCGGCATGCGTGGCAGTGCCGGGAAGCTTTGCATCCTCTGGGGGTTTCAGGCACCTGACCATTCCACCACCAGTCATCCTTACCGTCCTCACCCCAGCAGGCTTCTGTGCTTAGAGATACCGAACCAAACCCAGACTGGATCTGTCTGCTGAAGGCCTGCAGATGACCCTGCTTGCAGCACCAGATGGCAGGTGTTCAAGTCCTGACTGCTGGAAACAGGGAGCGAGTCAGTTTGTCAAGCTCGTCTTCAACTGCAGTAATTCAGTTCCTTGCATGCAACCCCTCTTTCCCACACGCACCTCCTGTGTGAACAGGATCACGCTCGCTCTTTCTCATCCTGCTTTGCTGTTCCCGTTGTGTTTCCTAGGGAAGGGAAAAGGCAGATCTTTCCAAAGCCCTAGACTAAACCTTTACCCACCTACTTTATAACAGCCTTGCTGCAGCTTGTGTGATCCTCTCCTTTTGGAAATGTATTTGGGTAGGTGAGGGCTGTACCCTAAGCCATAGATCACCAGGGCTTTCCAGAGGTACAGCCTAAGCTGAGCAGTCATAACCACAGGACAGCACAAGACTCATACTCTCCACAGACCACACACTCAGGAGAGCCTGGGACACACCTCAGCCAAAATTTCTCATTCAGTTCTTGTAACCTTTTGCACTCAAAAAACTGTATGCAATGGTTATGTCAGTGCAACAGCTGGAGTTTGTAACTCCTAATAAAGGAATTACCCCAGCCTGTGCCTATACACATGGGCATGGCAGGGGAACCAGCTTCCAGGCTGTTCTGGAGAGGAGCAGCAGCAAGCACTGCCAGAAATGCCCTGACTGGCCAAGAGGACTACCTTCCTCATGCACACTCTTTTTCCCTTGCCTCCAACACAGCAGGGCCCTTGTGGATACGAGCCTGGCAGAGGCTGAATGTAAGCCCCAGCCACTCCAAGTTCCTTCTGCACAATGCCACCGGGTCTAGGCTGCTTACAGTCACCCCATGTAGGGATCATGTACTTCTGATATCAAGAGTATGACATCACACCTGCACCTGCACCCACCATGAGGGACAGCCCCAGGAGAGGGTAGTGTTTCCATGTGTGCAGACAGCAACCAGGAATACAAACAAAAGGGGGAGGAGGATTGCAAGGAGACAGGAAGGATGTATTTGCCCATAAATCTTGGTCAAAAGCCACTGTAAGGCTACAACCATTCTGTGCTACCCTTTATCACTGTTGCAAGGCCAATCTTTATGTATTTTAAGGCATAAGTTCTGCCTGCATCATCTCTCAGCAGTCAGTTATCTGAAAGCAGCATGCCAAGAGATGCGGCCTGTGCCCTCTCAGGTAGCAGCATGCCCTTTGAGAAGATTACACCGTAGTTCTGCTCTTCGTCACCTTCACAACTGGAGAGGCTGCCCTGCCTTCCCTGCATGAAGTCTTTTCACTTAAAGGGAAAACACAGCACTTTTATTAAATCTCACAGAGAGCAAGACAAATCTACTTGTGGGGGAAAAAATGAAATAAAGTGTGAAAGTTTTCCAGGAAGTTTTCACAGATACCTGACACTGGTTACATCTCTGCCCTGCCAGCAGTCTCGGCCAGAACAGAGGTTTTGTGCTGTTTCCAAACCCGTTCTGGAAGAGGTCATCTCTTGGCTGTTCAGAGATGGTGAGGACAGACGGAAGCCTGAGAGCAGCCTTGGACTTCAGGAGCATTAGCTTTAGCAGCCTATGGCATAGAGCTGAAACCAAAAGAAAATCCCTCAGTCACCAGGCTGTGTTTCTCTTGCACTGAGCAATGGCAGGAGTGGCACAAAGTCAGGGGGATTCAGCCAAGAGCTGCTCTGGCACTGAGTGCGTTCTCAACGTCAGTGCTCATGGACTGGCCTAAACACACCCTTGTATCTTCTGGTTAGAAATAAAACCAGAAAATCATGCTTCCTCTCACTCTCCTGCCCCTAAGAAAAGGGATAAGGAAAGCACAGCGCCCTGAAACTCACAAAGAGCAGTTAAAAATCATCATCTGTTGAGCAATTGTATTCAGACATTCCCACTCTTCCTCCAGTATTTCTTCTACCTAACAACAGTGGCTGAAAACACAATACTAATCATGGTGTAGTTCCATGGGCATATTCTGCAAAATTTGTGCAATTGCAAGGTGGGTGTTAGTTTCACTCATCTTAATTATTTTAAAGGCTAGAGTTCAGATTCTCTCTTTTATGTATGTATTGAAAATGCCTTGAGGCAGACAAATCTGTGCACTTGCACAGAGGCAGCTGGAAGAGTAGGGACCATTATTTTAAATCTGAAGCACTTCTGCTGATGTTACAGGGTTTACTCTCATTGCACCAGTGTGACAGAGTGCAGAACATGACTCTGGGTTTGGCTTTCCTTAGCTTAGGAGAGCATGGAGTTTTCCTCCTGTGGCAAGCTGTATTCCTTCTCCTGTCTTTAGACCCCTGAGAGAGAGGTTTCTTCTTTGATTTTTATTGCAAGTCCTATTTCATATTTTGCAACTTATTTCATAATGTGCATGTACAGAATATGACATGCTGCAGCTCTCCCTAAAACTAACATGATGCAAGTATAGTAGGAGCTTTAGGGATTAGTAGCCCTTTATTACATTGTTCTTTGAATAGTATGAATCTTCTTATGAAGTTCAAAAGAGTCACAAGCCAATGACAAATATTTGTTCTCTTTAATTATGTGTAGCAAGAGGGACAGCGCAGATTCCTCCAGCTTTCCTCCTCCATCGCTCTGACAGCTTTGACACCACCTGCTCTTGGAACAAATGAAAGTAGACACACGAATAAAATCTGCACTGATTTTTGGACTGGGTATCACAGCCTTGTAATGTGAGAACATGTACTTTATTTATGAGTACCAGTAAGGAACGTGGGTACACCTAAGGCATTGCTGACCTTCCTATTTGCTTGTCTTTAGAAGGTTCACCCCTAGTTAATGCTCTGTGACTCAGGTGAAGCAGTGAAGCAATGCATTATTTCTGGTCACTGAAACATTTCTAGATGCTGTAGAGCTTGGACGAGTTACTGCTGTTCTTCAGAAGTCAGATAGGAAGGAAAGGCTGGAGGCTGCCATCAGTTCTGAAAT
This sequence comes from Apteryx rowi, assembly GCF_003343035.1. NCBI lineage: Eukaryota > Metazoa > Chordata > Aves > Apterygiformes > Apterygidae > Apteryx > Apteryx rowi. Next base: position 317,380 of record NW_020450873.1, on the reverse strand, counting down.
ACTCTGTTAAACAAATGGAAAGCCATGCTTGATAGCCCTGTCCATCTATCCAGGCTTAGTACAGATCGACACCAGTCAGGTTTGGGCATCTGCAAGGTGAGGTTCAATGGAGCTACATGCGACAAAAGGGTGAAGAGCAGTGGGCAGGTGGATGTCAGCCTCGTTTCTGAAGCAAGCCACTGTGGTGTGTCCCACATGGCTGCTGCCTGGAGAAAGCTCAGCCTGGCAGAAGGGGTCTCCGCAAGGAGGAGATGGCAGCCGTCTCCAGTATCTCCGTGCTGTTCTCCTTTTACAGCCCTTCTCCCAGACCCCCATGCTCATAAGCCTCATTGCTGAAACTCCTTAGGTGTCCCAGGAACCCTCTGGCTGGCCCCACTGCTCACCTTGCTCCTCGCCACATTACGCCACGAAGATCTGGAGCACTCTTCCCCACCTCCCAGGCTTCCCCAAAATGATCTCCTGCTCCACAGCAGCCCTTCTCTTCCTCCTCCTCCTCCTCCTCCTTGTCATGTGTTCATCACTCACCTTCATCTGGGAAGACAGATTACGCCTCTCTCTGCTTTGACTGAACCCTGAAAGTGCTGGATCATCCTGCTACACAATCGACTTTTCAGACTTGCCAAATTTCAGCTATAAGTGATAAATCATGTATCTCATCTCTGCCTATCAGCAAGTTGGTCAAGTTACCATCAGGAGATGGAAAAACAGAGCTTCCCTCTCATGTCAGGAGAAGCAAGTGCCAATGGTCGTTCTTCCATTTGAAGGAGGAAGGGAGTTCCTTCGAAATGTAATGAAGCTTTTATTGATGAAAGCTCATAAACTGATATAATCACATCACTCCAGGAGCTGGGGCCCTAGGTATTGATCTTTAGTACCTAACTCTTAGTCTGCACCACTGTGTGTCTGAAACAGTATCCTCATCGTGGGGATATTATTAGATGCAGGCTATTATTTTTGTGTAATTAAATATTCAACAAAAACTAAAATTGAAAAAGCACATTCTTCGGACTGAGCTGGAAAGGCCAAGGCGCTGCTGGCCTTACCTTACACACCGGCTGAAATCCAGTCCCCGTGTTCTTCCCAGCCGCCTTGTGACATTTGCTGACTCACTGCTGTCTCACCGAGTTATTTTCTGTTTTCTCCCTCTTAAGCGATTGGATGAAAAAGAAGTTCCCTCTCTCCTCGTGTAGCTGTCACATGACGAAAAAATCGGGACAGCATATTAAATTAAATTGTAAAAACGTAACACTAAGACGACTGGAATGGCTGACTTTGCAGACACGCTTAATCCTGAACTGACCTGCAAGACAAGGTCGGGTTTCAGGATGATCACCAGCAAATGGAATAAAATGCAATTAAAGGCCCAGTCGTGGGGCTTCAGACTGAACCACCCCCCCCCCACACTAGATTACAGAGAGGTGACAATACCTTAATAATAACCCCAGTTAACTTTTCTCTGTCTGTGGCTGAATTGCTGATGTTTCAGTGACCCCCTTTCTGCTCAGGGGTGGGAATACTGCAAAATTAACCTGCTCTTTCTTTACACGCTTCCTCTTTTACTTAGAAGTCAGCAGTGTTTCTATGGTTTTCTTCGAAAAGAAATGAACCTGCAGGTCAGGAGCGCACGGCAGCTGTTCATCAGAGGAGGTCTGCAGGGATCTGTCACAGCAGGAGAAAAGCTTGAAAGAAACGCAGCGGCTGCTTTTCCACGCAGGTGCCGAGCTGCTGTGGGGCTGTGCGGAGCTCGGTGTCGCCCAGTGTCACCCGGCAACTCCTGCAGCGCCGTGGCGGGCACAAGCGGGTGGTGCGGCCAAGCCGAGGCGCCCGGAGCTGCTCCCCCTCGCCGGAGGCAGCCGCATCTCAGCGCCCGGCGGGCTGGCGAAACCAGCCCTGCCTACTCTGTGCAGCTGGCAAGGAAAATCCCAATCTATCTATCTGCAGCATTTGCGACTTTAATTTAACAGTTAAAGGATGTAAAAAAACCTGAGTGTGTGTGAAACCCTCCTCTTGTCCAAGAGGCTCTGGACCCAGTGCGAGCAGGCGGTGGGAAGCCTCTGCGCCGAAGCGCCCAGCCGCAGTGTCCTGGGGGAGAGGGGCCCGGTGACGGCGGGTGACGGTCCCTGCTCGCCGCTCTCTGAAAGCAGGGCCCTTCCCTGGGAACGCCAGTGCAGCGATCTCCCTCTCGGCGGAAAAAGCAGAAGGGCAGGAGTTCGGACCGCGCTGGCGCGTGGCAAAGCTGGCTCCGAGGTGCGTTCCCGGAGAGTCAGCCCCACGCCATGTGGCTGTCAACGGGCGAGAGGTTTGCCCTGGCCAGCTGCATGGATCGGGCAGCAAATGCCACCTATTTACAGAGAAGTTTCCTGACTGAAAATCGTTTTGTTTTACTGCCTGTGACAAAGGCTCCATTCATCTCTTCTCCCTCTATGAAGAGAGGGCAGAGAAACAAGTCAAAACAGGCCCGTATCGAACCATGATGAGCCAGAAATAACAATGATGGTTATTTCTGCCTTTTTCCCAGGCTTAGGCAGAGTCTCTCTGGAGGATGTCCATATGGCTGGAGAGAACCATGCCCATGTCCCTCAGGCTTCCTATAGCACCTCCCAAATGTGGGACCGGGCTTGGCATTTACCCATTCTGCTCTGTGGGGCTGCCCCTGCTGCTCAGAATGACATTTTTGGGCAAAAGCTTGGCAAATGCTGACTATTCCCTCTGGAATCATTCTGGGAAAGGGAAGGAGTGACCCAAAGAGCTGCTAGGCTTTGAATGTTGGTTTCCTAGCACCTATTGCCCAAACCCATCCTGATTTTGGCTGATGTCTTTTGAATTTTCACCCAGTGAAAATCCTTTGCTTCCCAGGTTCACCCAGCAAATCCTTCAGGCAGGAGGAAATCTCTCTAGCAGAGCCCTATGTCCTTCAGCCCTTTCACCAGGCAAGTTTTCGGCATGTTTAAGTGAACAGCAGGCCACCTCCTTGCTCCCATGGGGGACAAGCAGCTCCCTAAGCCTCTGCGGGGGCACCCACATCACAGCCCAGCATCGTGGGCTCCCCTCCTACCAGTCTGCAGGGTGAAGCAAAAAGCTGCTGGCTGGGAGAAATCCCAAATCTCCCGCGTCGTCAGCAGCTGGCTGAGCAGTTTCCTCCGCTCCTGAGCCCCCGAGGTGTTGCAATGGAGACAAGGGAATTCACCTCACCAGTGTCACTGGGCCACTACCTACCAGTGCTTTCCACTGCCCCAAACTCCTGTCCGTGGCCATCAAGACTACCCATGATTTGTAATATTATACTGATACTGCTAGTTTGTGATAAGATTGTGCTCATTTGTAATCACTTACATTCATATAAAATTCCTTGTTGGAGACTTTACTTTGTATACAGCAAATTCTGCTCCTTCAACAGATTTTAGGAAAGCAGTGAGCAAAACACTTCACTCTTATTCAAGCAGTACTTTTAAGGTCAAAATCCTATGATATATATATAAAAAAAACCTTAAAGTGTCCATCAATTACCTCAATTGAAATATCAATGTATTTTAACTGCAGTTTTAATAGAGACTTTCAAGGCTTTCAAACACTTTTAGTCAAATGTACACCCAAAGGTATGTTTTACTGGGGAATGAGCAGTTCTGCATGCTGTAATTGTTGGGGAGAGTTATTAGCTGAACATCTGCAGTCCTGCTCTTTCCAAGACTGACAGGTAGGTTTGATTCATGTATTATGAACAGTCTCATTCAAGTTTATACATGTAGAGTCCTCAGTATAATAGGGTCCTGATCCACATCAAGAGCTCCATGGAGCTACAGCATTGCAAATAATAATAGGTGCAGCTGGTACATAAAATCGAGCATAGGTCTAAGTCTAAAGAATCAGGACTGATGCTGTTGCTGTAGGGAGAATAAACTATACAAATATATTTTGTCCCCAGTAAAAAATGTTTTTTTTTTAATTTTCTCCTCCTTAAAAGCCCCTGAAAACTCATGAAAAGCCTATGAACAGATTGTAAGTACTTTTGCATATTTTTAGTTTTTAATACCTTTGAGCTTTAGTGCTAAGATTTGGACATTTTTATGACTCTTTTTTTCAAAAGGCCACATTTCAAAAGTCTATGATTTAGAAAATTCTTAATAGGCAAATGATTAAGTTTTTCTATTAAAAGGGAAATATTCCTTCTAAAATGCTGCACTGAATGCTCTTCGAGATATCTAACACTTGCTGCACTGTTTTGATCATTGTCTTAAAAGGTAGAACAACTCTGCCGTGATTAATCTTTTATGTCTTGGGCAGGAAGAGATAATTAGAGTGTGCTTCGTACGGATTATCTGCAACTGCTTTCTAATTAACTAATTGACTACGGAGCTAATGAGATTCAAAAATAATTTTTATATTTGAACTTGGCCAGACCTATTTTAAGAACCATGAAGATACATTGGCCAGAAACATTCATTGGATGTCCATTAGATTGGTATTTTTGGAAATACTATTATATTGTTGTCTGTGTATTTATTTTGTAATGGCTTTTGCCTCTACCTAGTGGTTGGAAGGTGGACTGCATGAGTCCTTTTTTTTTTTTTTTGGACAGTCTTTTTGGATAAGAAAATGTACAAAAACTTAGGAACATTCTGAGTTACTACTGTTTCAGGACTCTGTTTTTTTCCCATTCCACATTCTCATAAAGAAGCTATGGGAAAGAACAGATGTTGTGGATGTGAGAATAAATATGATATATGCATCACAGTTAGAGTCATCTGCAGATTCTGTACAGGGCAGTTGTGACTCACGTATCTATGAGAGCACTTTGAAAGCATCAACAAGCATATGGACAAGAAAAACCCAGCAGATACAGTCAGCCTGATTTTCTAAAGACTTTGGGTAAGTCCTTCAACAACAGTTCATAAAGAAGCTGCCATGGATTAAGAGGGACTGCCCTCATATGAGCTGGCAACTGGCAAAAAAACAGGAACCAAAAATACAAATACCCAGGCAGTATTCTCAGAGAAGAGGAGTCACAGCTGGAGTCCTACAGCAATATGTGCTAGAGCTGCACATATCCAACCGAAACAGGTATGGAAAGAACACAACTATTAAAAAAGAAAATAATAATTTGCTGGAAAGCAAATTATTGAGGGAGGATATGAGAGATGCCTATGAAGTCCTCACTGGCCTGAAGAAAACTAGCAGAGAGCGTTTTGCCTTCCTATCCGAAGGAAGAGCTAGTGGCATCTAACCAATGGAGCTGGCGGCAGGTACTGGCAAACAAAAGGAGCAGCTTCTTCCCACCCCGGGCTGCTGCTGCAGAGCCCCTTGCAGGAGTCTGCCAACTTTTACAGGGCTCAGAAAGCAGCCAGACAAATCTGTGGGAGACAAGTCCATTCAGCACTACTAAAAATCAAGATGTCCCTTCTGGTCAGGAAGACTTTGAACCACACATCTTTGCAGTCTGAGAGCACTTTGGGGAAGCAACACTGCCTGCGTGTCCTGTTCTTAAGCTCTTCCTGCAGGACCTGTCACTGCCAAGTGTCAGAGGCAGGTGGCCCATTGGTTTGCTCATTCTTAATTTTTATGTATTACTCAAATCCAGCACCTTCCACATTTGAGGAAGACCCCAAAGTCTACTAAGCATTTGTGGGAACACATAACCCACTATATTATATTTATAACTTCAACAGGAGCTGTTAGTCTAAAGGGTCCAGATAGGAAGGGAGAAAAGAAAGACAGAAAAGCCTCAACTAGATGTGACAGGAAGCTAAAATCATTTCCATTGAGTCCACAGTGCACGAGTCACTGACTGACGAATCGCAACATGTTCCCATGCCCTTCAGCAAAAGCGTAATCTGGGCAGTGAACACTGGGAAGTAGTGAAATGCCAGGATTAAGGTTGCATCTTCACTCCATTTCAGAACATAAGGTTTGAAACAGCCTTTTGTTGTGCTTGTAATCCTTGGTTATACTGGCTTTTATTTTTTGAACAAATTGCAATTGCTCTGGGAGTGAAAACTTTTGTATCATAATATCTGTACTTAAGGAGGCCAGATAGCATGCACACCTTAATTCTGACATTCCTTAACTCTTGACTGCTTGACTTTGCAATGGCAATAATGTTCATTTAATTTGGTTTGCGTGCTTGTTTATGTGTGAGTAATTAATAGGAAACATTTCTAAAATCAGTAGTACTTTACATTTGTTTTCATTTTGCCATGACTTTCCTTTATCAAACCTTGTGTGGTGCAAGTTGCCTGCTCTGTTGCTGCAAGGCGAGGAGAAGGCTACGTCGTACACAGGTCCTGACCTTTCGGAAGGACAGGTCCTCCTGGATTCATGGTCAGACTGCGTTCAGCGTTCCAGCAGTGGTGAAACCCTGAGCGGGGTCCAGGCTGTACGCTGGAGTTCAGCTCACTCAGCCTGAGGGATGCTGAGCACCTTGGCCCAAGGGCACATGACCAGATGGGGTGCCCTCGTAGCCCTAATTATACGGCTAACCTCTGATGGCATCAATAGCAAGAAGATAGACTGATGGGTGCCAGATAAACTCTTGCAATGACAGCGATAATAACAGTAATACATCGTATATCCAGCCAAAGTAGGAAAAGTGGGATCACACCCTCCAGCAAAGAACACGTCAGTCATGATTATTGCAGCCCTGTGTATCTCACTTCACAAAACTGTCAACAGATAATTCGGCAATCTAAATAAATAGTGCAGTGAGGACTATGGGAGAGGCCTGCACAGCACCCAAGCATGAGTAGATGTGCCAGCTGCTCCAGATCAAAGCTGCAGTGGTGTGTGGCTGCGAGACCCTGCCCCAAAGATGTGCCAGGCGCAAGAATCTGGACTCAAAAGAAATGGAAAAATCACAGAAAAATGCTTCATTAGGAGCCACATCTCTTGGATCACCTTGCCATCCCCTCTGATATCCACAGGAAACCTCTATATTTGTACCCAGGATGGGCAGATCAGTGATGAAGAAAAGCAGGGACAGTAAAGTTACTGGACAGCTTTTTTGCACTTCCAGATTTCACTGGATCTGTATGACAGGAGACAGGACTGGCTTGGCACAAACTGCCCGCAAAACGCTGAGTGCCATCCCCAGAAGCTCTGTACCAGGTAGGAAGCCTGCCAAGCCATAAAATTATTGCCATTTTCCAGTTTGCAGCCAGTTTGTACTGCAACGTTATGTCTCAATAAGTCCTAAGAGAGATTTGTTTCAGACAAGGCCAGAGGAGAGGGAATGCTAACCAGGGATCCCTTGTGGTATTTGCCTTCCTTCTCTTCTCCACATCAATAATTCACCTTGCACTATCTTTCTTGCCCTGTTTTTGTCCTGCCCCTTGTCCCTTGTTCACTGTCTTGTCTTTTCTATGTGCTTTGAGTCCTGGCCCTGACCCAAACCCTGTGCACAGTAGGCCAAATTCTGCTTTCAGTTATTCCCATGAATTAAGAAGATTTGCTGGATCAGGCTGAATTTGGCTCCATTAGCCAGATCAGTGTAATGGGGCAGACAGAGAAGCAGAGATTTTCCTCTGAGCTCGTCACATCAGACACAGTCTGTGCTGCAATTTGCCTGAAAAGATTTGCGTAACCTCATCAAAACCACGATGTTCCTAACAGAAGGAGCAATAAACGTGGGGCAAGGAAACACTCCACAAAGTAACAAGCAGAAAATGTGACAGACACCAGGTCCCTCTGTGGCACAGCATTAGGAGAAAAATGCTGCAGAGCTCGTGGGAACAGAGGTTACATTTAATGTACTCTAATGGCCACCAAGTTCCCACCTAATGTATTAGCAAGGCTGACCCCTCCTGTACTCAGAAAAAGCTGTCTTGGGGGTGAACAAGTGTTCTCAAAAGATACAGTTTATGAGAAAAGCAAGATCTTTTGAAGAGAGCCATATGGCAGTACAACAGAGGGGTCTGTGGATCAGCACAGAGAGCAATTTTGGTTGTTTTAGGATAGGGCATAGGTGTAGTGTAGCACCAGCTACACCATGCTTCAGCAGGAAACATGCAACGTGCATTTGGGTAGTAAAGCAAAAGGAGGATAGGAGAATTCCGTCTTCCAAGCAAAGAGATTGGAGACTTCCCTTCATCCCCTTTCCCAGGAAGCAACCCAATACTGTCCAACAATTTCCACCCCTGAAAGATCCAGCATCCCAGCACTGCTCCCCATGAATAACCCAGGACCCTTCTCTTCCCTGTATGAAACCCCTGCCTGGGCTGACAGCATGGTTTTCTTATTAAAAGTTTCGGGCTAGGCCAGTTTTGACAATATCTGCTTCATCAGTGACAGTGGCAGCTGCAGGAATATTTTTAGTTCTGAGTCTCTCAGCCTCCTCATAGTTTAGAAAATATTTCATCTTTTGCACAGTGGGTGGAAATGGAGATTAGTGCTTCCTAAAGTCACAGTGATGCTCCCTGGATGAGTAGCAGAGATGATGGTGGGAGTCCTGATACTTCACCCACAGCACGCAGAAGCAAAGGGCGCTTTGTGTTTTCCTGAAGTGACAATGACAGAAGGTGCAGATAATTGTAGAAACAGCAGCTAGAGGTGATGTTGCAGACCCCAGTAGGAATTTTTACAGATTTTTTTGCTCCTGAAAATGTATTTTGTGTCCTTGAAGACAAACCAACCATCCAAGCCAAGCGTTTATCTTGGTGGGTCAGATCTGGAATAGCAGGCAGGATGGATATGGTGCTTTTTTGGCTCTGCAGCACCCTGCTGGGCAGTGCATTAACTGTGTTGTTTATTGGGGAACTGCTGCTCTGACAAGAGCGACAGTGGGACTTGAAAACAAAACCCCTCTGTGAGAAAATGTCTTGGGTGATTCTCTTCTTCTTGAGGCCTGTGGGACCAGACCCTCATCCACGGTCTGTCAGGGCATGGAAAAAATAGCTTGTCAGCAGTGATGGGGACGGAGCACAAGCCTGACTGTAATGACCTTCCCACTCCCCAGCCTGTGTAACCTATGATTATTCTTGTCCTCTTTCCTCATTATAGCTTCCAGGCTAGAAAGTCTCAAGATCAGGATGTTTCTGGGAATACCAGGGAGTATAAGAAATGACCCATGGCCACACCTGAGCAAGGACCCTTATCTCCTCATTTCCATGCTGCACATCTTCCTGCAGTCACTGCAGAGCTGCCAGTGCTATCTGCAGAGGGGCTCTAGGCTCTGCAAATAGGGCTGACCAATTTTACTTAAAAGAAGAATTTGGAAAGCTTCCCAGATTATAATTACCTATATATAAATATAATGATAATTATACTACCTAACTGAGACCTCAGAGCACAGAGCTGACAAGCGATGACAGCTAAATTCATTAACGGTGCAAAGGTTCTTCCTCTCTTTTATGAAACAATATTGAGTGATCCCTCAAGAAATCCAGCAATGAGAGACGGCTCTTGCAAATACGTGCTGAGCCTGAGACAGGTGAAGCGGCTGGAAAGACAGGACAAGTGACCCTCTGCAGAAAGAGCCTTGGTGGTATATAGCTGATAGGGAGCAGAAAAGTGGACAGTTAAAACACTGGGCTTTGAAAATGAAATATATTTCATCCATTGGAAGTGAAAAATAACTTCTAACTGCTTCATCTATACTAGTAAATAAGTCAGGGCAGGGGCTGCTCTTTGACATGGGAGCCAACTGGCACAGCGTGGCTCGCACCCAGAGAGAAACTCTTTTACCTTTCCTGACACACACATGTCCAAACAGTTGCCTGGGGCTGGTCCCCAGGAGTTGCCAACCCAGCGTGCCTGGTGGGTCTGGCAGAGGCACGGGGCAAAGCTCAGCCTCAGCGCATGCAGTGGTCAAACACCAGCACCGCAGCCTGAACCCTGAGCCCGCATGGTGTAAGAGGCAGCTGCAGCTGTCCGGTGTGCCTGGGCAGCTCCAGTGGGCACCAGGGGCACCTCCAACACACGCCGACCACCACCGGGCCACACAAAGTCCCACCCAGCACTGACAGCCCCGGGGTGACCACAGCTTATGCATACACATCCCAGAAAAATGCCTGAAGTGAGGTCCGTCACTGTTTATTTGATGTTTTATTGATGGTTTTCAAAAGAATTTTGTGCACTGGCTTTTCAAGCACGTTCTATTTTTTCACATTTGGAGGTGACAAGCCTCAGTGATGATGATGAATGCTCAGTAATATGTGACCAAATGCATTTACGAGAAAAAAATGACTCTTTTTAGGCTTCTTGGAAAAGAATGAAAAGTGATCGTGATGCAAAGTGTGCTTCCAGACCTGGACAGGAAACCAAGGCAGAATCTTCCCGTAAAACTCTTGGTAGGAAATAACACTAAGAAAGAGGAGGAAATAGCAATAGTGATATAGTGATATAGTGATATAATGCATCATGTGCAGAAAATGCAGTGATTAAGAGAGGTGCTGAACACCTCCATGTCACACATTCCCAGACTTTTTGCTGAGATAGTCACAAAGTCTCAAGGAGCGTTGTTATCAACCTCCTACGCTGATGTCATATTCCTGTGCTAAACATTTCAGTTTATTTTATTATTATTTTTCCAACAGTTCAACTAATCCCCTGCCTGAAAGTGTTTCATTACTGTATTGTGCTTCCTCCCATAAGAGACTGAAATATGCATTCAAGTCTTTGAATGTAATTGAACTTCTGGAAAAAAAAAAACAACACAAAAGTTCAGACAAATTTGATGGTGTTCTTGCTTTCACTCTGTCTTGCATATCCATGTTATTTAGGTACTCTTTTATAAACAGTTGTCAGAAACTCCCTAGCTGGTTTTTCTTTAAAACGCAGTCCTGCTGAGTGACCGCTGCACTGATCAAGAAGTCCAAGAGCAAACTGTTATTCTTTAGATATCACACTGCAACTGCAAAATTATGATCAATTTTCCTGCTCTCAGCAGCAGGGCATCCTGACTTTCTGCCTTCAGAGCTGCAGCCTGAAATTTTTGCACAGTGCTGCCTTCGGCCCTGCTCCTGTTCACTTCAGACTTTCTTCTTCCTCACCGTTGTGCAAAGGCTGCTGTGCTGGAGGAGCCTGGCCCGGGCATGGGGAGCTCACCTAACGAGGGCTCCATGGGCTCGGGTATGAAGCAGCTGCTCCCTGAACAGAAAGGTGGCAAAGTGTGCAGATGTTACCAAAATAGTCAGGATAGTTGAATCTAACACTGTTTTGGGAGGCTTGAAGAAGAATCTCATGCTGCTGATGGTGTGGGCAATATAGTGTCAGTTGGTACTCTGGGCTGATAAGCACAAAGTAATGTCAAGGGGGGAATCGGGGGAGAACCCTAATCCTACTTCTATATACAGCTGTAAAACGTGCAGAAAAGATTAGTTCACTCAGGCAAAAAGATTTTGGAATCATTATAATCCCTAGAAGACAATATTTCAATACTAACTAGGTGCCAAAAGGATAAACAGAGCATTAGAAATTATTAGGGGAGAAAAGGAGAGCAACAGAAAACAAAATGCATCCTCCCATAGAAATGCAGAGCGTGCCTACACCATGACTACGACGTGCAGCCGTGCACATCACTCCCGCTGTCCCCTCTGGGAGGCTGCTTCACAGGCAGGAGCATCTCCGTATCACTACTCGGACCCTAACGTTCAGTCCTAGCCTCCCCCTTACATTTCATCCCACTGCTGCTAACGCTTCTGCTCATACTGCCGTCAGTAACTACTCTTGGTGCCTGCGCCTGCCGATACTTGCAGAGTGGTGTTGGACCAAGCTCCAGTCCAGTCTCTAAACTGCCTCTTAGCCAAGCTAGGCTATCTTTTCCACTCTTTTCTTATTAATTAGCCCCTTAATTCCCTGATTAAATGACAGAGGCCAGCAAAGCAAGCAGAACTGCCACGCTGCACCTTCGTTTTGGTAGGCTGGCAGAAGAGACCTTTCTTTTCAGAAAACTCACCTGAATTTCTTGGACAAAGCCAAAAAAGTTGACTTTTTTCTGTTTGTGCAACTTTTGTCTGTATAATGGAGGATTTCAGGTGAGAGTCTGTGAGAGAGAGAGAACAAGTGAATCCTACAAAACTTGCCGTTGGTGCTTTGAAACAATGAAGGGTAATTTCCAAGGGATTTTTTTCAGTTACTTCCTCAGTTAAATATATGAGAGAGCTGACAAGAAAAGAAAATCTCACAGATCTATAGATCTGAGCTTTCTACACTGCTTATTTGAATTGGAACATTAATCTCCATTTTGACATAAAATTTCATTACAGAGTTTTTGTAGGACTGCATGAGCATCTGCAGTGCTTCACTTTTCCCATAAATAAAAGTTGAGCCGTATTCAGATTTTATTTGCTCTTAGCCACTGTGCAATTTCTGTGCGTGACAATTGCTCTTCTATTGGTTTATTTGTCTATTGCATGTTTTAACGTGTTGAATTTTTAGCTAACATAAGTGAGGAGAAAAAATACCAGCCATATTTAGAGTGAGGAAATTCACAGGCAGTGTTTGAGAAGGGTGGGGCTGAGCTCCTTAGGGTAAATCATAAGTGGATGGTATTAAGTCTAAGGAAATAAACAAGTTACAACACCAAATAGCTCCTATCTCCACAGAGGATTTTAAAAGAAGCAACACCATGACTGGTTAAAACAAACTTACTGTTTAAGAGCTCTAAATTGTTTCTTCTTTTACTACCTAATAGCAGCTACATACAGCCAAAGAGCCTTGAACATGATCCTGGCAAGGAGTCCAGCAGTTTGGAATCTGTTCATGGCTTTACGAATAATTAATTTTAGCAATAAAAGTACTTTCTGAAACCTTTCCAAACCTGTGTGGTTCCTGTAATAGATGAAGATTCAGATTGCATCTTATGGAGCTCAAGCTAATTCTTCCATTCTTAAAATAAACTCCGATGAAAGATGTGAAAAAATATAGTGACTTTTGCTCATTCAAGCTTTCTTGGATTGCAAATGAGACAGATTCATATGCGAATTAGAAGTCCAGGTATCTGTTCACATAGTAACTTTTCATCATGCTCCTATCTAGTGATTAGGATGATTGCTTAAAATTCTGTTTTCATCTGATTCAAACTTGCTAGAGCGATCCTGGATTAGCCGCTTTGCCTGGGAGCCCACTGAGACCCCTGAGTGAGCTGGCACACGGCGCCATGCCAGGTCCCATGCCAGGTCCCTTGGGCAGGGCGAGACGCCCGCCGTGAGGCTGGAGTATGGGGCACAAGGAATGTCGAAATCGCGGAGGCTGGCCAGGCTGCGTGGCATGATGGCTTTGCTCCCCCAGGCTGGCACGGGCTGCCGTGGGTGGCAGGAGGTGCTGCAGGTCTCACATCCCACCATGGTCCGTCCCAACGCCTTCCCCAGCGTTTTGTTCACCTGCCTAGACATGAGCTGTAGAGCATCAGCCGTGCAGCCCATGCCTCATCTAGCACATCTGGGAAATCCTCTTAGTTTGTCTCTCCCTTTTTTTTATTAAACTTTGAGATCATGGGAGACTGATCTCAGCAGAGGCGGCAGTGCCACGCAACAGGGAGACACGGCCCTGTGGCTTTGAAGCGACAGGACCCAGTGCAGGAAGCCTGAAACACCAGCAAGTTATCTGTTATTCAGATTTTCTCAGCTCTAATGTGTTGTTAGTTTATTTGAAATCAAGGATAATAAATAATGTTCCCCTCTAGAACCCAGTTTTGTTCAATTCTAATGTATGGCATAAAACTCCTGTTTTCTTTCCAGGTGTTGGAAAATTGGAAGGTTGAGAAATAAAATGTGGTTAAAGGCTGCTTTATTGTTGGCTGTTGTGGTTTCTGAGATTGTTTTTTTAAAGTATTAATTTAGCAGGAATAGATCACTGGTACATTTATGAAGTCAATAAATGCATTTATGAATATATTACAAATATCAATTCATATTGAACACTATATATACACATCCTGTATGATATTGCATATATGATATGTATGTGTGTATGTGATACGTATGTGATATGTATATGTATGAAATTTGTGTTGCATGGATGTCTAAATTTGAGCATAATTTTTCTTGTCATCTGCAAAAAAAAACTGAACAAGAGTTTAGAAGATAAAGCCACTGTTTCTTGTGGAGGGAGGGAAACTTTCTCATTAGCTTTTTATGATATAATTGAAAAAGCCCATGACAAAAGGATTTTTGTCATTTTTATTCTGAGAAGAAGTGAAGCATTCTCAATACCGTTTTACTGAACATCAGTTTTTAAGCTTTTTGTTAAAGGTGTGACGACTGAAAGGAGAGAAGCCCAGGTTCCTTCCAAACCTTCTTTCGCAAAGATGGACGTTATGCTGAACCACTTCATTCCCAGACTTAAAAATATTATCAGATCTAGACACAGGCAAATCTAACTATTTCTTTTTCCCTGGGCTAGAGATGTTACAGTAGAGTTTAAACAGAGGAAATGAGTTCTGTATAATCCTTTGCACTGTTCAGAGGGTCTCTTCCTGCCCTTGTAAACTTAGTGATTTAAGAAAATCTCTTGAAAATTAATTTTTTCTGTATAGCTGAGCTCTGAATGGACCTGGGTAGTAATACTATCCTGGATTATTATTTTTTTTACCTTCTTGCTTTTATTTTAAATACCCTTGGAAAGAAACTTGAAATACTTCACTCTCAGACAAGTAGAAACAGGATTTTTTGAACTGTGAAATGAATATGTCATTGATTGGTACCAAGAAAACAAAGGATTGGGCAAAACCTCGTCCATTTGTGTATTTTTATGGAAATCACCCATCTTCTTGACATCAATGTGATTTCTTGTATAAATAAGGGCAGTATATAGCAGAAAGTCAAAGGAAGTATCTAATTTTCTCTGAAAGATCATCCTTCATTGAAAACTTGCCAGTTAAAACATAAGACAAATGTAATTCTGGCTTTCATCCTCAGCCTGAATTTCTTTCACCAACTATTTGGTTTTGTCAATTTTTTTTTTTTTTTTTTTTGTCTCTTCTGGAAAAAAGACCCACAGGAGAAGCAGCAAAAACTAATCAATCCAGATCCTATTTCCGACCAACCCAGGACCTCAATTTCTACAGAGACACCCATTTAATAGGAGTGATATTGAAATAGGTGCAAGATATATTACCAGGGGCTGTATCTGAAAAGTGACTTGAGCAGCCAATGTGTTTTCTAAATAATTTACTCTTTTCACTTGGGCAGTGAGTCATCCCTGTATTTGAATACAAGCAAGATATTTACATTCACGCCTTTGAAATATATTTTTATGGTAAAATAATATGGCAGGCGGTGTAACGTGTGACAGGACTTGGGAACAATAGGGACTGTGTAATTAATGAGAATACAGTAAAACACGCCAGATAAACCAGACCAAATTAACGGCTCAGCAAGCAGCTCTGATAAAACGGCAGACAAGTCATACAAACAGGAGCAGAACGCAGGGTTCTGTGCAACCATGCACATAACCCGTTTCATACAAATGCTTTTACAAGATCTTCCCCTTCCTCTTGAAGCAATAAAATGGAAAGAAAAAAAGTTTAAACTGCTTGTCGACCTGGTTAATCTATTTAAAACTTCCGAAACAAGTACTGGGATCTCCATTTAAAAAAGCGGTATAGAAGGATTATTTTGTAACAAGCTTCTTTTTAAAAACATGGACATGGATTAAAAGCATGGACAGAAAACGTAGAGATAAGTGAGAAAAATATGGACAGAAACTATTTTTTTTTGTACAGACCCCAAGTTAATATTATTATGATTTACAACAACCACAATGAGGGTAAGTTGCCTGATTTTTGTGAGTATAAAACAGATCATAACATTCACTCAAACTCGATAATGGAGAGGTTATGTTTAATTTTTTTTTTTTTGAATCTATTCTCTTCCTCTTCCTTTTGATGAACTATTCAATTTCATCAGAGGATCTGAAAATGTAACTAAGCTTCCATATTCCACAAAAAACAATCTAATCAGGTAAGGTTGAATCAGCTAAACAGCTTCCAAAACTTCAATTTAAAAAGCTTCCTCCCCCCCCCCATCAGACATACCAGCAATAATCCTTTTTTTTTTCCTTGAAATAATGCAGTTCCAGAAACGAGAGCAGTTTTAAGAATGTGCTTTTTCACCATCTTCTTGCATGTGCTGGAGACACTAAAAGTTGCCTTCCAGTTTACATACGGCACGGCATATTATGAAATCGTGGTTTGTGGCTTATTGCTCATTACCTGCTGGTCTTCCCAATATTTGTAGAAAAGATCGTTATAGATTAGCAGTCATGCTTTGCAGTGTATGATGCACACGAAGCGCAGGCAATCGGTGCCTTGCTCATTTTGCAAGCGCAGTTGGATCGCTGCGCATGCTGCAGGCCGCGCGGCTCCCTGAGCGGCGTCCCCACTTCTCGCCTCACCCACCAGAGGACACTGCAGCCGCAGGGATGAGCATCACTGCAGCACAGAAGTAGAAAAACGTGCAGTGATATAAAGCGTTTATCATCAGCTCACGGAATTGACACCATAACCACCGGTGAAATAGTTAAGTGAGGGATTTGGCTTTGCTTCGTCCCACAAAACTACCTAAGTTTGCATTTTGTATTGTATATAATTGTTTGCAAGTGCCCCAAAGAAATCTTTTAGTCGAGGCTCCAGACTTTACCTGGTGTTTTGCACAGACCTGAGCAGAGCGTGAGCATGTCAGCAAAAAGTAAACGCTGGGACACAGTGCAATGTGTAAGTAAGGCAGAAAACTTGCACAGCCTAACTTTGGTCGGTGGGGGAACCCCAATTCTGGGGGGAAAATTGTAACCACCTTATTCTGAAAAGGAATTTTACTTTTTTTTTCTTTTTCCAGGGAATAATGGAAAAATTATTTTAAATTCCCTTTAGTTTTGTTTCGGACGACAAACCCGAGAAGGCAGCTAAAATCAGGTGCCCACTGCTTGAGGAAGCGGATGAAAGCTCCCGGAGGCGCCCTGTGGCCGTGCTCCCGCTGCGGAGCCCGCGGCGCTCCCGCGCGGCACCTGCCCCGCGCCCGCGCCCGC